>NW_028224044.1:0-2000 GCF_056783735.1 Eptatretus burgeri
GAACGACATGCCCAGCCTGCCCACAACGAGGACAGCGAGGATTTGGGCAGCTTGCACCGAGGTGACCAGCCTCATTGCACTTGTTACATTTACGGAGTTGCCCTGGGTAAAAAACGAAACCCCTAAAGGGGCCAATACTGAGCCGATTAGGGATGTGCAGAAAACTGCCAGGTTTGCTTGGGTCGTCCCGCAGCTGCACCTTCACTCTCCTCGCCCCATTTTTTATCCCCAAGGCGTTCATCAACCGATCGGATGGCCCAAGTGGTTTGCAGAACCGGCTTAGCCACAAAAGAATATCTTCATCCTTTACAGATTCAATGTACATTTGGATAGTCACATTAACCACCCCCCTTTCACACAAACTCTCCACCGCAAAGGAGGAAAGAGGTCTTCTGACCTTGGCCTTCTCCCACTTTTCCCAAAAGGATAGATAGATGACAATGTTCATAAACACCACATCAAAACATTTCCCCCCTGGCAAGGCAAACACATAATCCAACTGACCGGGCGAGAATCCCAACCCCTGAATTAACACTAGGTTACAAAATCTCAGCTGGTCCATTTCGAAATCTTCGTTTATGGAGAAGCGAACTGCATTCCGACGGGAAGTATTAGCGGGCTGGAACCATTGTGCACCGCCCGGCCCCCGAGCCCCGTCAACCGCAGCCGAACCACCCTCCACCGCTCGCTGGGCAACCACAGGCTTCGGGCGCTCTTTGACCTTACTCAAGCGGGCCCCGACATCTGAATCTCGATCGTTAACAGCAGAAGCGCCGCTCCTCGCCTCGGGAGCAGGCACCTCCGAAGGCTTGTTTGGGAGACCGTTCCCAGCCGCGATAGCAGGCACCTCCGAAGGCTTGTTTGGGAGTGAAACCTTTGACCGACCGTCGATCGGAGTATCTGCAGAAGTCTTCCAAGAGGAACTTGAAACCAATTCTTGTAAACGAACACCGGACGGGCCGGCAACAACTGGCTCCGAGGAGGAGGTCTCCACGCCATTTCCTCCCCCAGAAGGGACCGCCCCCACCTCCACGCTCCACCAATCCTCGGCTGATCCTCGCTCAGACCACTCCCTTGATTTCTCCTCAGCAGTAGTTATTTTGTCTGAGTGATGGCCCAACACTGCCGAAGACTCACCATCCAAGGACTCGAACACTTCGTCAAAAACTGCTGCAAGCCCAGCTGGCAACACCGACTTGTCCGCTGCAGCCACTGCCGTAGGAGAGGTAAAACGTACCTCGTTCTCCATCAGCAACTCCGGCCACTTGATCTTAGCCTTGAGAGGCCGAGAAGCGATAACTTCAAACAATCCCGAAAATGAGGGTCAATGAGAACACCCTGCGTGGCTTCAGTGGGGAGTTTAAATAAAAAATATTGTTTTTTAACCCGGAAACGTCATTTTTACAAATTAATTAGTTGTTATAGAGAAAGCATTGTGAGTTATCTATCTATAATTCCAGCAATCTCTGTGTGTGTCTGTGTGACCGCTGTTTCTCGACAACCACTGGTCCAATCTAATTGAAACTTGCCAGGTGTATTGGTGGGGACCTGAGTATGTGCCTTTTCAAGGTTTGATATTAAATGGACAAGTGGTTCCCATGTTATGGCCATTTATTTACCAAACCAATGACAAGACACGTTGCTGCGTAGGCGTGGCCGATGGGGAAGAGATCCCAAGAAGAAAAGAAGAGGAAGAAACAGAGGACGGAGTTGAACGGTCGGTTTTGAGGCGTTCTCGAGCTTCGAGGTGAGAAGGAAAGGAAAAGGTGGAAAAGAACTGAGAGGACCTGGCTGCGGTGTGAGTCTGGAGTCGGCTTTGAGAGGAGGTGATCGACACGTTCAACCAGCGTCTGACGACGGAGTCTCTGACTGTCCCGACTCACCTCACGGCTCGACGACGTTTTGGAATCCCATGGACCCAGCCTGCTGGAGCCCGGCACCCCGATTTGGCCTTGTCTGGTGAACAGGCCAGGCCTGGACTTGTGTGCTGGACCTTGAGA
>NW_028224047.1:0-2000 GCF_056783735.1 Eptatretus burgeri
GCTACTCTGCTTCCTGGTCTCCACTCCAGCTCCATGATTATCCGGCGGATCCTTTTCCTGCGTTTTCTCAACAAACTTGGCAGGAGACATTTCCGAGTTTGGATACTGTTGCTCACTCTGCTGGCTGCCCATGTCTGCAATATAAATGTCAAAGGTTGTGAAAAGGAATTCTGGAAGGGGACAAGTCCTGTGGTGCACAAGCTCCACAATGATCTCGTATCTGACCACATTATTTAATTATTTTGTCGACGCACGACTCATCACGAAGTTTATCAACTCCCTTATTCATCAACAACCGAAATGTATATCAAAGACAAACAAGAAGCGAATACTTCGATATCGCGTGGCAGGGGGCAGTAAAATCTAGGTTAAGAATGATGAAACAATTTTGCAGTTATAAAATTTAAATGTAGACATGGTGAATTAGCATGCATGATGGGAAGAGTTGTGATGTTGGACAAATTTCTATTTATAGCCCTCAGATCAAAAGGGACGGACGTGGCCATGAGTGTGACAGAAGACGCGACAGAAGACACAGGACAGAATAGCCAATTCTATAACAGCGCGATGTAATAACCATTTCTGTCACCAAAAAAAAGAGGAAGAAATCAACTCCACAAGACGTTTCAAAAACACTTCTGGTGAAAAACAATGAAGAACGAGAGTTACAACGCTGCGCGTCAACAACTAATGGAACAGGAAGATGATCACTTCCTGCTCAGAAAATCAACTTCCGACATCACAAAAAAAACGTTGCTCTTCTGCATTAACCCCGCCCACAATTCACCAGGCAATCTCCGCCCACAATTCACCAGGCAATCTCCGCCCACAATCCACCCGGCAATCTCCGCCCACAATCCACCAGGCAATCTCGGCCCACAATACACACGGAAATGTCCACCAACAATCCACCCGGCAATCTCCGCCCACAACCCACCCGGCAATCTCCGCCCACATCACACCCGACAATCTCCGCCCACAATCCACCCGGCAATCTCCGCCCACAATCCACCCGGCAATCTCCGCCCACAATCCACCCGGCAATCTCCGCCCACAATCCACCAGGCAATCTCCGCCCACAATCCACCAGGAAATCTCCGCCCACAATCCACCCGGCAATCTCCGCCCACAATTCACCCGGCAATCTCCGCCCACAATCCACCCGGCAATCTCCGCCCACAATCCACCCGGCAATCTCGGCCCACAATACACACGGAAATGTTCACCAACAATCCACCCGGCAATCTCCGCCCACAACCCACCCGGCAATCTCCGCCCACATCACACCCGACAATCTCCGCCCACAATCCACCCGGCAATCTCCGCCCACAATCCACCAGGCAATCTCCGCCCACAATCCAACAGGCAATCTCCGCCCACAATCCACCCGGCAATCTCCGCCCACAATTCACCAGGCAATCTCCGCCCACAATCCACCCGGCAATCTCCGCCCACAATCCACCCGGCAATCTCGGCCCACAATACACACGGAAATGTCCACCAACAATCCACCCGGCAATCTCCGCCCACAATCCACCCGGCAATCTCCGCCCACAACCCACCCGGCAATCTCCGCCCACATCACACCCGACAATCTCCACCCACATCACACCCGACAATCTCCGCCCACAATCCACCCGGCAATCTCCGCCCACAATCCACCCGGCAATCTCCGCCCACAATCCACCAGGCAATCTCCGCCCACAATCCACCCGGCAATCTCGGCCCACAATCCACCCGGCAATCTCGGCCCACAATCCACCCGGCAATCTCGGCCCACAATCTACCTGGCAATCTCCGCCCACATCACACCCGGCAATGTCCGCCCACAATACACCCGGCAATGTCCACCAACAATCCACCTGGCAATCTCCGCCCACAATCCACCCAGCAATCTCCGCCCACAACACACAAGGCAATCTCCGGCCACAACCCACCCGGCAATCTCCGCCCACAATTCACCCGGCAATCTCCGCCCACATCACACCCGACAATCTCCG
>NW_028224048.1:0-2000 GCF_056783735.1 Eptatretus burgeri
CAGTCCCCGAAACAGCTACAGCCGCTACTCGGCTTTTGTCCCTCTGTCGCCGTCGTCGTCTCCATTCGACACACGCACACCTGCGTGTTCCGACGATAACACTCCATTCCATTGCACTCACCCCGGGAGACGCGGCTGCATGTTCACACACGCCCACCGACATCTCCCTCACATACAGCGCCCTCACACGCACTGTCGCCCTCACACTCGGCCGCTCACTCACTCGTGCCGTTTCCCTCACACAAACCATACCACTCACACGCGGGGGAACTCGCCCGCGGTGTCTCACTCACACACGCGGGGGCACTCGCCTGCGGTGTCTCACTCACACACGCGGGGGCACTCGCCCGCGGTGTCTCACTCACACAGGCAGGGGCACTCGCCCGCGGTGTCTCACTCACACACGCAGGGGCACTCGCCCCGCGGTGTCTCATCCATACTGGCGGTTTCATCCACACACGGGGACGCACTCACACCTTGCACCACACACACAGGGATAACCACACTGGGGATTCGTGTCCCCACAAGAGTCTCCGGGGCCTCTATACCCCCCAAGCTTTCCGCGCACCCGTCCGCAGCACTCCTCCCCTCGACCTCGCTCGACACGACCGAACTCACCTGGTCGTGATCAGCCTCAAGGGGGCATACTCCCTCCCCTCGTTCCTGGAGGAGGCCATCCAGCTGCTCGCACTGGGTCTCCACCCAGTCCACCAGCTCCCCCTCATGGTCCTCCACTACCTCCGTGTGTGTGTGTGTGCGTCACTTACCCCGTCTTCATCGTGTAGTCTTCCCTCTATCGTTCCCATCTCCCGTGTCTCTGCCAACTCGGTCACCTCTTCACCCTTTACCTCCCTTGTCTCAACTATTATTTCCGTCTCTTCCCTTGTTATCTCCCTCGTGCACGTCTCCGTCACCCAATTAGTTTTTCCCTCTCGGTCACCGTCACGACCCTCGCCCAACACGTCCCCCGAATTATTTTCTCCTTACCCGCCTCCACCGCGGGCCCGACAGCCGTTGCACCCCCTCCCAGCTCGTTCGCTCCCACACGTGGCGTCGCCATTTTGAGCTCTGCGGTAACTGCCTTCATGCCCGCCTGCAGGCTTCGGCCCATGTTCTGCGTCTCACCCCGCAGCTCTTTCATTTCTTCCTTCATTTTGAGTGTGTTTGTTTCCATATTCGTTTTCATTTCGTTTGTGTTTGTTTCCATATTCGCCTTCACTAGGTTCATTTGCTTGTTCATGCCTTTTATTTCGTTGTGTTTGTATCCATTTTCGTTTTCACTTCGTTCATTTGCTTGTTCATGCCTTTTATTTCGTTTTTCATTTCATTTGTGTTTGTATCCATCTTTTTTGTCATTGCTGCCAGCATGGCACATAGCTGGGCCATATCGGGTGCACTCAGCTGAGCCGATTCGGCAAGGATCGGGGGGTTTGGCGGAGGGGGGGAGGGAGGTGGCATACACCGCGGCCGCCGCCGCACCTATTTCGGGCTCTGGGTTCAGTTGGGCGAGTTCGTGTTCCTGCACAACCAACATTTCCTGCACGGGGATTCCATCCTGGACCATAGATTCTACACATTCTAAATCCATTTCTAATACCCCCGGCTCCCGCTCGCCTTGAGACGCCATCTTATTTCTCGTAAAGGGTTAATTTGAATCGCTCGTAATTTGGAGGGAATCGGGGGTCGCTCCTCTCACCCCTGGACCGATTCCCCTGAATTTAGCTGGAGGTAGGAGAGCCCGTTTTCCCGTTCTCCGATACCAGTGCCGCGAGGAGGGGGATGAGTTTGTGTCCCACGACCTGACACCAGTGTTGCGAATTCGCGCCCGCCGGCGTGCGAGCGGCCACGTAACTCGAATCGCGGCACGTTGCCCACCGGACGGACAATTCCGTCGTGACCCTCTCGGACTAACGCCGGGAACTAGTCATGGGTGGGCCTTTCGGCCTCACCACGATCGTGCCAATCGGCCCCCCGCGTGGGATAGGGTTGTTCGCCAAATT
>NW_028224049.1:0-2000 GCF_056783735.1 Eptatretus burgeri
TGTGTTTTCCTCCATGATGATGTGTTTTTCCTCCATGATGATGTGTTGTTTTTCCATGATGATGTGTTTTTCCTCCATGATGATGTTTTCTCCATGATGATTTTTTTCCTCCATGATGATGATTTGTTTTTCCTCCATGATGATGTGTTTTTCCCCATGATTATGTTTTTCCTCCATGATGATGTGTTTTTCTCCATGATGATGTGTTTTTCTCCATGATGATGTTTTTTCCTCCATGATGATGTATTTTTCTCCATGCTGATGTGTTTTTCCTCCATGATGATATGTTTTTCCTCCATGATGATATGTTTTCCCTCCATGCTGATGTGTTTTTCCTCCATGATGATGTTTTTCCTCCATGATGATGTGTTTTTCCTCCACGATGATTTGTTTTTCCTCCATGATGTGTTTTTCTCCATGATGTTTTTCTCCATGATGATGTGTTTTTCCTCCATGCTGATGTGTTTTTACTCCATGATGATGTGTTTTTCCGCCATGGTGATGTGTTTTTCCTCCATGATGATGTGTTTTTCCTCCATGATGATGTGTTTTTCATCCCCGATGATGTGTTTTTCTCCATCATGTTTTTCTCCATGATGATGTGTTTTTCCTCCATGCTGATGCGTTTTTCCTCCATGGTTATATGTTTTTCCTCCACGATGATGTGTTTTTCCCCATGATGATGTTTTTCCTCCATGATGATGTGTTTTTCCTCCATGATGATGTATTTTTCCTCCATGGTGATGTGTTTTTCCTCCACGATGATGTGTTTTTCCTCCACGATGATGTTTTTCCTCCACGGTGATGTTTTTCTTCCATGATGATGATGATGTGTTTTTCCTCCACGATGATGTGTTTTTCCTCCATGATGTGTTTTTTCTCCATGATGATGTGTTTTTCCTCCATGATGATGTGTTTTTCTCCATGATGGTGTTTTTCTCCATGCTGATGTGTTTTTCTCCATGCTGATGTGTTTTTCCTCTATGATGATGTGTTTTTCCTCCATGGTGATGTGTTTTTCCTCCATGATGATGTGTTTCTCCTCCATGATGATGTGTTTTTCTCCATGATGATGGGTTTCTCCTCCATGATGGTGGTTCCTCCATGATGATGTGTTTTTCTCCATGATTATGTGTTTTTCCTACATGCTGATGTGTTTTTCCGACATGGTGATGTGTTTTTCCTCCATGATGATGTTTTTCCTGCATGGTGATGTGTTTTTCCTCCATGATGATGTGTTTTTCCTCCATGATGATGTGTTTTTCCTCCATGATGATGTGTTTTTCCTGCATGTTGATGTGTTTTTCCTCCACGATGATGTTTTTCCTCTATGGTGATGTGTTTCTCTTCCATGATGGTGTTTCCTCCATGATGATGTGTTTTTCTCCATGATGATGTGTTTTTTTCCATGCTGATGTGTTTTTCCGACATGGTGATGGGTTTTTCCTCCACGATGATGTTTTTTTCTCCATGGTGATGTGTTTTTCCTCCATGATGATGATGATGTGTTTTTCCTCCATGATGATGTGTTTTTCCTCCACGATGATGTGTTTTTCCTCCATGATGATGTTTTTCCTGCATGTTGATGTGTTTTTACTCCATGATGATGTGTTTCTCCATTATGGTGACGTGTTTTTCCTCCATGACGTGTTTTTCCTCCATGATGTGTTTCTTCCATGATGATGTATTTTTCCTCCACGATGATGTTTTTCCTCTATGGTGATGTGTTTCTCTTCCATGATGGTGTTTCCTCCATGGTGATGTGTTTTTCCTCCATGATGATGTTTTTCCTGCATGTTGATGTGTTTTTCCTCCACGATGATGTTTTTCATCTATGGTGATGTGTTTCTCCTCCATGATGGTGTTTCCTCCATGATGATGTGTTTTTCTCCATGATGGTGTTTTTTTCCATGCTGATGTGTTTTTCCTACATGCTGATGTGTTTTTCCTCCATGGTGATGTGTTTTTCCTCCACGATGATGTGTTTTTCCTCCATGATG
>NW_028224050.1:0-2000 GCF_056783735.1 Eptatretus burgeri
GCAAGAATCGGGAGGTTTTGGTGGAGAGGGGGAGGGGAGGTGTCATACACCGCGGCCGCTGCCGCACCTATTTCGGGCTCTGGGTTCAGTTGGGCGAGTTCGTTTTCCTGTACAACCAACATTTCCTGCACGGGGATTTCATCCTGGACCATGGATCCTACATTACTACACATATACATTTCTAATACCCCGGCTCCCGCTCGCCTTGAGACGCCATCTTGCTTCTCGCAAAGGGTTAATTTAGCTCGCTCGTAATTTGGAGGGAATCGGGGGTCGCTCCTCTCACCCCTGGACCGATACCCGTGAATTTAATTGGAGACAGGAGAGCCCGTTTTCCCGTTCTCCAATACCAGTGCCGCGAGGAGGGCGATGAGTTTGTATCGCACGACCTGACACCAGTGTTGCGGATTCGCGCCCGCCGGCGTGCTGACGGCCACGTAACTCGAATCGCGGCACGTCGCCCACCGGACGGACAATCCAGTCGTGACCCTCTCGGACTAACGCCGGGAACCAGTCACGGGTGGACCTTTCGGTCTCACCGCGATCGTGCCAAGCGGCCCCCGTGTGGGATAGGGTTGCTCGCCAAATTCGACCTACCTAAGTACCCACACGGAGGGTAGACCGGGCGATCGCACCTCGCCGCAGGTCGACTCCGGACACGGGCCACTTTAAGCGACCCGTTCCGTACTATCGGAATAACCGAGCGGTGTTATTCGTCGGCCTCGACGGTTCGATTAATTATCGGGCGTTCTAGCCCACGACCAACCCTTTACGTGAAGCAAGATGGGGATTCAATGAAAGAAATGACGAAGCGAAGCGGGAAAACAGTTCAACAATAAGCACATTTATTTCGCGATGAACGGAAAGCACACATATACAATTCCACCAAAAGCACATGTAAAAGAAGAAGACAATGCAATATTACACAAAAAGCAAATGCAACAATGCAGATCTATCCGACTACCGGGCACACGGCAACACTTATACAATTTTACTTCACAGACGGCGCCGACAACACATATTCCCAAAGCAAAAGAAAAGAGAACCACCCTCCAGGATGAGGCGGGCCTGGGGCTGAGACCGTGTCGGGCCTACCCGTCTGATGATGAGACGCGGAGCGGCGGTGGTGCCTCAACTCCGCGGGCCTCGCGGACAGTGTCTGGTAGGGGGTGGGAAGGGGGCCCCCTTTGTCGCACTATCTCAGCGCGGGGGGAAACAGGAGGGGGTTGCTGATGCTCGGGGAAAGGAGGATATAACCCTGTCTCGGGTCCCGCGGCGAGCGTCTCCTCCTCCACCTCGGTCGCGTTGCTGGCCTCTCCCTGTGCCGCTCCCGGCACCGACGCGAGCACCCCCTCGTCCGCCTTCGCCGCCGTCACCTCTCCACAGCTCCGTCCTCTTCACTCCGACTAGTACCACTTCTTTCCAGCTCCACCGACGACTCTCTTGTATTCCGCACACTCCTCTCAACTTCCAACTGAACTCCCGTACTCAACTTCCAACTGAACTCTCTTACTCCACTTCCAACTGAAATGAACTCGACTGACGAACGCAGTCGTTTTTATAAGCCCCGTGGCTTCGCTCTTTTACCCTTGACCCTCTGCCTCCGACCCTTCACCTCTCTCCCCATTGGCCCGAGGAAAAGTGGGCGTGAATGCTTTTTGATCCATGAATTTGCATATAGCGACCGCCCTCCAACGCCCTGGAGGCGGGGCCAAATCGCCCCTCGCTCACCGATTGGACGGAACAAAAGTGGGCGTGAGTCGTTTTTGATCCGTTTTTCTGCGGAAAGTCCGTGATGTTTTTGAACACGCTGCTCGGTGCGCGCCCGCACGAGTCCAGCATCGGTGCCCACGAGTGGCGCGAGATGACGGTGATGCGATGGTGGCGAGTTGTGACGGTAAAGGTCGTGGCGGTTGTGGTGAAGCGGCGTTGTGGTTGGTGGTTGTTGTTGTGATGGCTGTTGAGACGTGGTTGGTGGTGGTAATAATGGCGGCTGGTCC
>NW_028224052.1:0-2000 GCF_056783735.1 Eptatretus burgeri
CGGGAGAGTGCAAAACCTCCGCCGCCAATACTGCCAGGTCACTCAAGTGAACCTTATATCTTATTCATTAAATATGATGTCAACAGTGCTGACAGTAAGTTCTTTTCTCCAACAATTTTTTTTGGGGGGGGGGGGGGTTGGAAATCACTTAAAACATGTAGAAATGCAAAAGAAAAAATCGAAATTTTGCTGAAAAAAAGTTGCAAAAATTTTTTTTTCTCGAACAATTTTTTCGGAGGGGGGAGGGGTGTTGGAAATCAATTAAAACATGTAGAAATGCCAAAAAAATCTTTTTCTCTAACAATTTTTTTTTGGGGGGGGGGTTGGAAATCACTTAAAACATGTATAAATGCAAAAATATATATATTTCTCTAACAAATTTTTTTTGGGGCGGGGGGGGGACCAAGTCCAAAATCTAATGGCATGATCCTTGGACCATACCTAACCCCCCCCACCAAGTTTCATCGAAATCCGTCAAGGAGTTTTTCCGTAATACAAAAAATTTAACATTTTCACGCTCACGCTGACGCTCACGCCAGGGGTATCGCTTTAGCTCTCTGTTCTTTGAACAGGCGAGCTAAAAACCCTTATTTATTACTTTTGTTGTTTTTTTATTTTTTTGCCGAGATTTGTTTGAATTTGTCAGATGAGCACGTTGCTCGTGATGCTTGGTTCAAATCCCGTATACTGACATTGTTCCATTTGTTCCGTTCCTGGCTTCCGCGATGTCCTTGTAATTGATGTACAAGTATGCTGTTTCCTCTTGTCCTTGTCCAGTTATATATTCAATGTCCGTGTGATTGTCCTCAATTACACGAAGTGAATTAATGTGGTGGTGATAGAGTGCAGGCAGACATGATGGGCCAAATGGGCACCTCCTCCTGTGCAAACCCCTTGTATGTCCCAATGCACACAAAGCTTCTCAACGAGTTTTATTTATAATCACTCGATAATTAAATAAATAAACTGACCTTCTGTGGCAACCCCCCCCCCGCCCCCACCCCAACCCCCCAAACTTCCCACCCTTTGTTCAGATGGAACAGATAAAACTGGCCAACCGGCTTTACACCAGCGATTCAATCTTCTTGAAAAAGACTTTACTCATCCCTGTTTACTCCAAGCCACCAGACTCACCACCATGCGGAGCTGATGGGCAACTGGAGAATTCCACACCCGAGTGTGATGCAGGTCACAGTACACCCAAGGAAGTATCGGCCAGAGATTACCTGAGCAAACTGGACTCTCAGATTCGGAGACACAAGATGACAGCAAAAAAGATTCATAAGGCCATGAGGTGCGTACAAGGCAAGGCCGGAACAGTGTTCCCCATCACTCGATACTGATTTTGCCGCATCTTTGTCTTTTTTTCTCAGAATTCTTGATAATTTATTCCACCCCTCTCTCTACCCTCTGTCCGTCAGTGCCTCAGTGGATTCCGCATCGGATGCGAGAACAGTGTCCTCAACCTCTTATCAGTCATCTCAAAATGAAACCGAGGTTGCAATTTGTTGCCCATTGCCGCGGCAATGTCCTCCAGCGAACCATGCAAGTGTGCAGGTAGAAACTGCCCTGTCCGTCCCCTACGAAGAGGCCTGCCAGCTCTGAGCAAAGCTTTGGCCAGTTGGCTTGTGGTTGTAAATTTGCGGTAAATTTTCAGTTTTGGGCAGCACTCCTGCTTTCTCAAACCATGTTAAATGGTTTGTCTGTAGTAATGCTTACCATATCGGTGAAAAAGGTGGTGCTTTTTGTTTTTCTAGATGTTAATGTGTTTTTTTTTTGTTTTTTTTTACAATTTTCTGTCTCTCTCCACAAAGTTTCACTTGTGTTTCTCGCTATTTGTAGCTGTCGGCCTTGCAGATGGCCTGTGATCAAATCGGAATGTTATTGCTGAAACGTTTCCACAAAACTGAGATTTTGCTGCCTTCCTCAATCCAAATCTGAAAAACAAACAAGCTGTAGCTGTGTTGAAAGGTTTTTGGCTTTCTCTTGGCTCCTATTTA
>NW_028224053.1:0-2000 GCF_056783735.1 Eptatretus burgeri
GAAGAAATTCGCATGCCCATATAACCTGTCAAGAGTACAACAGTCATCCTGTTCACGACTATGACCACTATAGCGCTGCAGAATGGTGAAAGTATTGTGCACTTTTGGTGAAAAGCATGAAACTTTGCACAGTTGTAGTGTTTTACCTCCTGAACAATATTAGATATGGGGCCAACTGATTTTTTTTCCAAGATGGCGGTCATTTTCAAAAATGGCCACCGCCATGGGCAAAATTACGGATACAACCATATAAATGAATATATTTCCTATGATTGGTTGGAAAATTGACCATAAATGTGAAATGTCACTAACTTTTACCATACGTTTCACATGTTCTTCATTTCTTAACCAGGATGGCTTTCAAATTCAAAATGGCTGCCACAGTACATGATAAAATGGTGACAAACATGAAACTGTAATGTGGTAATTGTACCATGCATCACAGTTAACATTCTTCCAGTTAATCTGTATATCGCACGCATTCATCCATTCATTCATCCTTCATTTTCTTCTTTCAGATCAGTTTCTCCATATCACAGTGCATGCTGTTGTTAGTTGTAGAAGCTGTGGTGGTGGTGTAGTAATCAAAATACCAACAATGGCTAAATCCTTCAAGATTTTAGACCCCAGACAACGTCCAGAAACTCCTTCAACATCTGAATCATCATCACCGATAGATTGGACAAAATGCGTTTTGTGTCAAGAGACATCAAAAGAACCACTGCGATGCCCAGCTGATTCAAAGAAGACTGATATTGACATTGGTACACTTTATGATAATCTTGCAGGTAATTTGATAAGATTTAAAGAGCTTGAGAGTCTTCCAGATAATATAAACTTATCAAGGTTAGACAATGGAATAGGAGTTGCTTCAACTCTAAAGTCTAATGCAGCTAAATGGCACAAAAATGCAAGGATAAGTACAACAATACCAAACTTCAACGGGTAGTTAAACTGGAAAAGAGATTAGTGTGAAACCAGCAGTGACTCACCAAAAAAGAAAGTCACTCACTACAGCAGTGGTGGTGCAGCCAGAACATCGCAAGACACTTGCTTCTTTTGTGGTGAAAAATCAGATAAACTCCAAAAGGCATCGACGGAGAAACTAGACAGAAATGTTTGGCGATGTGCAGAAATTGTGCGAGACCATATGTGAGTTGCCAAATTGAGCGCTGGAGATATGATGTCCCAAGATGCAATGTACCACAGCAATTGTTTAAAATGCTCTACAAGAAAGCAGAGTCGGTGAATTGCTCGGACAGCGGAGAAAGTTCTTCTGATAAACAACTGCACGGCATTGTCCTGGCGGAGCTGCTTTTGTACATTGAAGACTGTCATGCAGAAAGCATGGAGAATGACGTAGCACCGGTGTTCAAACTAGCAGATTTAAATCAGATGTACACTTCAAGACTAAATGACCTGGGAGCAGAAACATCTACTCAAGAACAGTCGACAAGACAAAGAATGAATATTAGCCAACATAACAGACTTACAAGCCCACAAGCAAGGCAGGAACATTCTTCTTGCTTTTCAGGTTGACATAGGACTGGCACTAAAGAGGGCATTTGAAAGCGACTTTGACGAGGAGGCTATAGTGTTGGCAAAGGCAGCTGAAATCGTTCGTAAGGACATTCTGAAGCTTGAAAAGTCTGTATTTATGGGGAAATTCTCCAAGGAATGTCAGCATCAATCAGTTCCTAAGTCTCTGATGACCCTCGTTGGGATGATAATGGGTGGATCAAACATAATGCAGCAATCAAGCAATGCCACTGATACCCAGGCGATACTAACGGTCTTGCAGCTTATACGCCAAAATGTCATAATTCGACGTCGTGAAGTGTCCACCTCTCACTACTACAGTGTGGATCGTGAGGCACCCCTGCCTATTTACGTCGGACTCCTCATCCATGCCAGGACAAGAAAGCGTGAGTTAATTGACAGAATGTACGACTTTGGGCTCTCCGTATCATATGACAGAGTACTTACCATTTCAAAGGATT
>NW_028224054.1:0-2000 GCF_056783735.1 Eptatretus burgeri
ACCTATGAGTAACATGTTGTAGGCACGTTACACGATCGTTGACACACGTCGAGGCACGTTATGCGATCGTTGACACACGTCGAGGAAAGTTACTTGTAAGTTACTCATAAGTCGAAACGCGTCGAGGTAATGCTTAACGTACCCAAAACTTATTTCTAACCTATGAGTAACGTGCTTTGAACCTATGTGTAACGTACCTCCAACACATATTGAAGTATGTAGACGTATTTGATTGACGTCTTCCAGACGACCACAGAACTTACTGAACGTGTTTCTAATTTACAGCTACGGTATAATGGCGTATTGGCAGCGTTAAAAAAAAAAAAAAACAAAAAAAAAAAACAACAATAACTTCTGATATTTCATCACATGCCGTTATGTCACGTCCGATTGCCTCTTCAGTTTGCTCATGTCTTATTCTTAGTTCCTCCTCTGTGAATATTGTTGCGAATTCGCGCCCGCCAGCATGCGGACGGCCACGTAACTCGGATCGCGGCACGTCGCCCACCGGACGGACAATTCAGTCGTGACCCTCTCGGAACAACGCCGGGAGCTAATCACGGGTGGGGGTTTAACCCCACCACGACCGTGCCAATTTCCCACCCGCGCAGGATAGGGATGCTCGCCAAATTCGATCTACCTAAAGGCCCGGTCACACCTTGACGTTTTAGCCAACGTATGCCGATTTTTCATTTTTTTTTTTTCTAAAACGCTGGCACACGTTGAATACGTTATGGGTAAGTTTTGATAACATTGAGAGCACGCTGAAAAACACTGCCATACGTCGTTGTACGCTGGCTTTAAACGTTGTACTTTTTGGTTGTCCTCAAATTTTTTCATGCATGAAATTTCACGACGTATGCCGGCGTATGACTCACACGTTCCGCTACGCTGGCCACAAGTTGTATGCACGGTCTGCGATCGTTGACAGACGTCAACACATGCTACTTGTAAGTTAATCATAAGTTAAGACACGCCGAGGTAATGTTTAGCGTACCCGAAAGTTATTTCTAACCTATGATTAACGTGTTGTTGGCACGTTACGCGATCGTTGCCACACATCGACAGACGTTACTTTTAAGTTACTCATAGGCTGAAAGACGTCGGTATAATGGATCGTCCTTGCGTCAGCATCCACAGCCACGGCCAGGACACTTATTTGCAGCATTCTTCAAACTTTTCTTCGGCATGACGAGGATGTTCACACTTCGATGTATAGCTTGGCTATGATTCCAATTGTCCATCGGTAGCGTCTATTTAAAATAGTCGAGTTTGAGCGTTATAACACGTTCAGAAGAAGCGCTTCAAATTTCAAAACCCCAGCGTCAAAAAACAAAGGCGAGTGACAGCAATTTAAATCGTTCATTGTAAACAATGAAAATAGCTGAGTGGTACCGTTTAAAAGTCGTTGAGTGGAAAAAAAAATCGAATTGTTGAGCGCAAGCGTCTACTTTCAATAGTGGAGTTTGAGCGATTTAGCACGTTCAATAGAAACGATTAAAATTTCCGAGCGCCAGCGTCAAAAAACAAAGGCGAGTGACAGCAATTTAAATCGTTCATTGTAAACAATGAAAATAGCTGAGTGGTACCGTTTAAAAGTCGTTGAGTGTAAAAAAAATCCAATTGTTGAGCGCAAGCGTCTACTTTCAAACGTGGAGATGCAGCCATTTAAATCGTTGAGTGGCAGCCTATGAATAGCAAACCCTACGTCACCGGCAAAGATAAACTGCCGCACGATATGGATAAGTTAGGCTATCGTTGGGCATAGTTTGTGAACGCCGGCTTCACGATAATTATTCGTTGGTATATCGTATCTATAAGTAATCAAAGCGCTCTATGCACATTATTAGTTCATTGTGCATTTGTCCAACCCGTTATGAATAGACCTAAATCGTAAAAACAAGCTATAGCTCATTGTTGAAAAAGCCCCATAAAAAATTAGCCGCGAAGAACTTCGAACAATGGTGAAAAGATGTCTCCTACCCGTGGACACGCGGACG
>NW_028224055.1:0-2000 GCF_056783735.1 Eptatretus burgeri
GGTGTGGCGCTGCCGGTACCTGTGCTGGAGGACGAAAGTACGAGTCTTCAGGTCCTTGGTACTTCCAGTCTTGCTCTATGGGTGCGAGACTTGGACACTGACCAAGGATCTGAGACGGAGACTTAATTCCTTTGGTACCAGGTGTCTTCGGAGAATCCTTGGCTATCGCTGGACGGATTTTGTGTCCAACGAGCGGTTGCTGAGAGAGACTCGGATGAGATTTGTTACCTGCATAGTCCGTGAGCGTCAGTTGCGGCTGTATGGACATGTGGCTCGTTTTCCTGACTCTGATCCTGCTCACCAGATTTTCTCAGCGAGGGAGTCTCATGAGTGGAGGAGGCCAGTGGGTCGACCACGTGCCTCGTGGTTGCAACAGGTTGACCATCATCTCAAGGAGATGGGGATGGGCCTGGCATCTGCCTGGGGGATGGCCAGACGGAGGTCCCTGGAGTACCGGCGGAAAGTGGACGCAGCGACGTGCTGTTCTGGCACATGCTCCCATACCTGACCCTGACCTGAATGGAAGAAGAATTCTACGTTCGCTTCTCGTATAAGCCAAAAACAAGTATTTCGTCATGCATTAGGAGTTGGAATTTACTTACAACAAGAACGAAAAAATAATCTCCTCACAGATTCAACAACAACGAAAAAAACCCCGAAAACATCACGAGCAGGACAAGACCAATCGAGCTGAAGGAAACGATACTGTAACTGCTCTGTTCCTGATTGGTCAAAGGACACCACGTGTTTTGTGTGGGCGGTGTGATGCACGAGGATTCCAGCAAACAGGACCGGACCAATCATGTTCGTGATGTTCCTCAAACTGAATCGCCAATTCTCGGCGGCACGTGATACCATTGGACCAATCACGTTCGGCGATGTACCTCGTGCTGTTTTCTGACAAGTTCTGGATCGGAGCGAGCTTTGATTGGTCAAAGCAGTGGAGAGGAGGCGATAACCTCTGACAGAAGGGAATGACCAAGGAGGAAAGGCGATGCGTCGTTTTGATTGGTTGAAACGTGGAGGAACTGAAGGAATTCTTCTCCTCGGATCCACGTGCAACACACAGGTATCTGTTTCATAACCAGAATCACTTCACTGCGTCATTAATAATAATAATATTTTTCTCCTTATTTTAATTTGTTCGATTTTCTTTGTTTGATCAACGTTAAAAAGCTTCAGTGACGGATTTCGACATTTTGTTCATCCCGGAGTCTTCATGGATATTTGTGAGAATGTGATTTCCGTGGGAATGTGACGTCACTGTGAACGGCCGTCCTGGTTTTACATCATTGTTTTGTGGCCCCCTGGCCCTGCCACGCTGTGTCGGACCATTTCATTCCTTCTGTTGTATCGATAAAGGTCTTTATCACAAAAATAACAAGATTTTTACATTTCAAATATTAAGTTCGCTTTTTAATTGTTTTTCAACTGAAAAAGCATAAATTGAATATTTTAACATTTGTGGACTCATCTCCCAACTGTACATCCCGATCGGGACACGAACCGGACCATCATTGAGTGCTCGGATTAGGGTTGATGAGGAACGGCTGGCTTGGCAAGCGATAGCAAGCCGATCGGGAAAGGTCCGCACAAACCGACAAAATACAAAACATCGCCGATTTCCTCACATTTTCAGATTTCACTCCAGATTTCGAGTTCTGATCCTCGGCTCAATGTAATGCAGTTGTGCGAATGGCCTGGCGGATGTTATTTATCATTAAACCTGCCATTTTAATTGTCTTACACTGTGGGTGTTTATCCCTGCCTCTTCGGCCTTCACACGACCTCCACCTGAACACTGTGTCCAAGCATGGTCCCGACAAAATCAAACGTGTTCAACGGCTCACGACCCACATGGTTGTCGGACTTCGTGCCTTCCTGTACCACGTCAGGCTTTCCCGCCAAAACCTCTTTTCCATGTGGCACCGGAACATCTGTGGGGATCTTCTCGAAGTGTTTAAGATTGTGTGGGGTGATGAAAACCGAGACAGAAATGA
>NW_028224056.1:0-2000 GCF_056783735.1 Eptatretus burgeri
ATATATATATATATATATATATATATATATATATATATATATATATATATATATATATATATATATATATATATATATATATATATATATATATATATATATATATATATATATATATATATATATATATATATATATATATATATGTATATATATATATATATATATATATATATATATATATATATATATATATATATATATATATATATATATATATATATATATATATATATATATATATATATATATATATATATATATATATATATATATATATATATATATATATATATATATATATATATATATATATATATATATATATATATATATATATATATATATATATATATATATGTGAATATATATATATATATATATATATATGTGAATATATATATATATATGTATATATATATGTGAATATATATATATATATGTATATATATATATGTATATATATATATATATATATATATATATATATATATATATATATATGTGAATATATATATATATATATATATATATATATATATATATATATATATATATATATATATATATATATATATATATATATATATATATATATATATATATATATATATATATATATATATATATATATATATATATATATATATATATATATATATATATATATATATATATATATATATATATATATATATATATATATATATATATATATATATATATATATATATATATATGTGAATATATATATATATATATATATATATATATATATATATATATATATATATATATATATATATATATATATATATGTGAATATATATATATATATATATATATATATATATATATATATATGTGAATATATATATATATATATATATATATATATATATGTGAATATATATATATATATATATATATATATATATATATATATATATATATAAATATATATATATATATATATATATATATATATATATATATTGTTGCGGATTCGCGCCCGCCGGCGTGCTGACGGCCACGTAACTCGAATCGCGGCACGTCGCCCACCGGACGGACAATCCAGTCGTGACCCTCTCGGACTAACGCCGGGAACCAGTCACGGGTGGACCTTTCGGTCTCACCGCGATCGAGCCAATCAGCCCCCGCGTGGGATAGGGTTGCTCGCCAAATTCGACCTACCTAAGTACCCACGCGGAGGGTAGACCGGGCGATCGCACCTCGCCGCAGGTCGACTTCGGACACGGGCCGCTTAAGCGATCCGTTCCGTACTATCGGGATAACCGAGCATTGTTATCGTCGGCCTCGACGGTTCCGATTAATGATCGGGCATATTAAGCCCACTTCCAACCCTTTACGTGAAGCAAGATGGAGATTCAATTAAAGAAAAGACGAAGCGAAATGGGAAAACAGTTCAACATGATGCACATTTATTCCGCGGCACACGGAGAGCACACATATACAATTAAAACAATTCTGCACAAAAAGCAAATGTAACAAAAGAAACAATGACGCAGAGATACTACCGAATAAGACCGACACACGGCAACACTTAAACAGTTTTACTTCACCAGACTGGTGCCACACCCACACGTTTACACAGAAACAAAAGAAAAGGCCACCCTCAAAGACAAGGGGGCAGACGGGGCCTGTGGCCCAATATTTGCGCGGGACCTGAAAGAGCGGTCAGGTTCGCGAGACCGGGTGGGTCCTACGGATGAGCCGCAAATGTGGCAGCGCGGCGGTGCCCCGACTTCGTGCTCCTTCGCGGGTTTCGTTGGCACCGCTTGGAGTGGGGTGGGAACGGGGCCCCCTTTTCGCACTATCTCAGCGCGGGGGAAAGGGTGAATTGGTGATGCTCTGGGGAAGGAGTATAGCTGGCTTGCTTGGGTCCCGTGACGAGCGATTCCACCGCGACCTCGTCGCCGACTTCCTTGCCTCGGACCCGAGCTCCTCGGACTCTTCCCCCAATTCTCCTCAGCCGACTG
>NW_028224057.1:0-2000 GCF_056783735.1 Eptatretus burgeri
TCCCACTATTCACCACCCTTGCTTTAATTATTTCCTTATACCTTCTGTTTAGTAAAAATAAATAAATTATAAACGACAAAAAACTTTCTTTGCCTTACGATTTGTTTGTCTATCTCGTTTTCTGTTTACCAGGGGTGTTCTGTTATCAAGCGACTCGCAAAGCAGTTACGGAATGGCTGGCTTGGCACGCGATAGAAAGCAAATGCAACAGAACACACCCCAAGTGTGTGAGAGGCCCTGGTTCCTTCACCAGGTCTCACTAAATTTGTCTCACTTTCTACCATGCCCCAAAACCTTTTCCTTTTTTCTTTCTTCCTTCCAAAACGACCTCAAGTAATACTAATTAAATGTTTTCAATCATCATTCATTCACAACTCATTCTTAATTAATTCAGTCTCTAAATTTCCTTCCTTTTCTACGTTTTTATTCTGACTCCTCAATCACTCCATCAATTTAAACCTTTTTTGTTAACGGCAAACATACTTACTTCCAAACTCCTTTCTCCCTTTCTCCATTCCTGGATGGCTCGTGAACTCATGCCGCATCAACTAACATGTTACTATAATGGCTTTTCTTCCTGCTTTAATCATTATTTCCAATATGGGACTTTAGAAATAACGGATTCCACATCAGAATGCTCGGTGCTCATGCACAGAAACCCCAGGAAACGTCTTTGTTCGGTGCAATATAAAGTATATAGTGTGTGAGATATAAGGATTGTCACCAAAAATGGCTCATGAAGCTTCTAAAAGAAGCCGAAAATATTTGGAAATGTACCTGCAATAAAGGATTTGCCTCTGCACAACAAAGGAGTTGGAGAAATTTCACAGTTCGCCCAAAAAGTTGAGATGTTGCAGCTTTCCGTGTTGCAAACTGCCGATGATGTGGAGCAGTGCAAGGCTGAAGAACTCAAGACTCTAAGATCTAAAGCCAGCCACAATGCTTGCTTGTACGAATAATTAATAAGAAACAGTAGGAACCCGACTCCTCTCCTCCACAGATATTTCTCGGATTACCTATATTTCCATGAGTCCGATTTGCATTCAAGAACAGAACAATTATTGTGGTTAACCATTTTGAAATTTGCACTCTTTTGTCTAAATGCTGAAAATTATGTTTAAAAGACGATTTAAATTACAGATTTCATGCAAGCAACGGCAGGTTAAAAAGTGCACGGCGAGCAGAACCGAGTCAGTGTAAACGCACACACAGCGCATGCCCAAAAGGCTTCGTTTAGTATTCATATGTCATTTTGAAAGTCACGTATTGCCATCCCAATCCTGATGTTTGTTTTCATCTCTCTGCCCTTGGAATCCTTAAATACGACCCCTTTGTACTTGTAGGGGTTGTGTTGTCTTTATCATGTGTGGGACTATGGCGACAAACTCCCTCACATCAATTCACTTCCACAGGTCATCTTTACATGTGGGTTCCCTTACATTATGTACAAATCTCTGCTTCCCCTATACAAATCATTATGATCTGGAGTACTAGCAGGGGTACCTGGTGCTGTTCTAATCCTGTTGCCATTTTGAATAAATCAATTTTTTTTTCTATTTTTTTGTGGGAGCCTGCAACACTTCCCTACACCCACTAAGGAATGGGGTTAGGGATCATTAATATTACCTTTCACAGAGCGACAAAGACTGAGTGAGGCATGAGCAAATTAAAAAGGAAAATCCAACTTCTTTTTTGTCCTAAATTTTCAAAACATTCTTGCTTAAAACACTCACCGGCACTCACTGATGAACCTCTGAAATTTTGACGAAGATCCGTTTAGCCATCTTGAAGAAAAAGTGTCGAGCCACACACATCCAGACAGACAGTCAAACACATCTCTCTTAGAGTAGAGATGATATGTTGTGATCAAAAAAAAACTCTTTTAAAAATGACAACAATTAAAAAGGGCATTTCCAAGAATGTTCCGCAGCACATTGCCCACTGAAGGTGTGCCGAGAAGGGTACTCGTGCCCGGAGGGCAAGAGAGCTCGCTAGGTATA
>NW_028224058.1:0-2000 GCF_056783735.1 Eptatretus burgeri
GTAACTGGAACAAAAGTAATGCCTTATGGGTTCCCAGTCTTAAAAACAATCCGCTGGGGACACGGTTAGAACCGCGGGTGCATTTGCCTTCAAAGTTAAAATGGGTGGAAGAGGGAGTCAAATATCTCGGCGTGTTCCTGGGATCCCCACTCTTTGTCCTTAAAAATTGGGATGGGATGGTCGAACATGTAAAAAAAAGATTAGGACTATGGAAGAGAGCCCTACCCCACCTTTCCTACAGAGCTTGGGTTCTAGTTGTAAATAATTTGGTTGCCTCAACTTTGTGGCATAAGTTTATCTGCCTCCAACCACCAGAAGGGCTACTGAAGGCAGTTCAAAGGCTACTGGTTGATTTTTTCTGGAGTGGTTTTCACTGGTGACAGCCAAATGTAATATGCCGTCCTTTGGCTGAAGGTGGCCAAGGACTTGTCGACATAAAAAGCCGCATAATGGCTTTTCGGCTGTGCTCCACTCAGATGTTAAGGCCCAGTCACACCTTGACGTTTTAGCCAGCAATGGCAACGTATTAAAATGTATGTAAAACGCTGGCTTACGTTGAACTTTTGATGTTTTTTTTAAAAGATTCGGACGTATTCCTAACGACTTGGTCTTATGCATTACGAATTAGTAATGGACACAGAACGTTTCGTTGTGTTCTAGATAACTTATACCAACGAATGCTGAACCTCTTGTCAGCCTTCACAACCTATGCCCAACGATAGTCTAACTTAGGCATAGCGTGCTGCACGCATCGCCGACGATGACGTGGCGTAGGTTATGAAAAGGCTGCCGCACATCGATTCAAATCATAACCGCTGCAGAAATGGAAGTGTCAACATCGCAGTCACACCTTGGCGATCTTGCCAGCATATGCCGACCTTTGAAAAATACGTCTAAAACGCTGGCACACGTCGAATACGGTATGGGGAAGTTTGGTATGTGTGAATATAACGCTAAAGTACGCTATCATACGTGGTAGTAAGTGGAGTACGTCTTGTAATTTTGAACATGTTGTAAATTTTACGATGTACTTGCCGTATGACACACGCTCCGCATGCGATGGGAATAAGTTGTACGCACGATATGCGATCGTTGACACACATCGACACACGTTACTTGAAAGGTACTCATAAGTCGAAACACGTCAAGGTAATGGTTAGCGTCAGTGTTCCAGACTCCCGGTTTTTTTTTTCTTCGGTATGACGGTGTTCAGTGTACAGTGCGGTTATGATTTAAATTGTTGAGCGGCAGCCTATTAATTATATTATATTATAACCGCACTAGAAATCGAAGTGTCAAAATCACCATCATACCGAAGGAAGGAAGAAAAAAAAAAACAAAAAAAAAACAGGGAGTCTGGAACACTGACGCTAACCATTACCTTGATGTGTTTCGACTTATGAGCACCTTACAAGTAACGTGTGTCGATGTGTGTCACCGATTGCGTAATGTGAGTACAACACGTAACTCATAGGTTAGAAATAAGTTTCGGGTACGCTAAACATTACCTCGACGTGTTTCGACTTATGAGTAACTCACAAGTAACGCGTGTCGACGTGTGTCAACGATGGCGTGACGTGCCTACAACTAATGGCCAGCGTTATGCGGAACGTGTGAGTCATACTCTGGCATAAGTCTTAAAATTTCAAGCATGGAAAATTTGAGGACAACCGAAAAGTACAATGTTTAAAGCTAGCGTACAACGACGTATGGCAGTGTTTTTCAGCGTGCTCTCAATGTTATCAAAACTTACCCATAACGTATTCGACGTGTACCAGCGTTTTAGACAAATTTTCCAAAAATCGGCATAAGCTGGCTAAAACGTCAAGGTGTGACTGGGCCTTTAATGCACGAGGAACAGCTACTTAGCTGACTTCTGGCCCGTCACATCTTGCAGGAAGCAAGTGGGCTGGGTTACAGCCTTGAACTCTTCTTCATCAAACTCCAGAATGTCGATATATCTCATATTTCAACATTTTATCAGTCTTTTGAATGCTTGG
>NW_028224059.1:0-2000 GCF_056783735.1 Eptatretus burgeri
ATAAGGGTTTCGTCGACTCCCCTGATTTGCGACAAAGTGACCTTGACCTTTGACCTTCAAAATTTTGTGCGCTGAAAGGGACCTCTATCGCCCTCTGATATGCGAAGTTACAAAAATTTCCAGTGATAACTGTGCTCTGCAGAATTTTTTATACGTGATTACAGACAAACAAAAAATAAATAAATAAATAAATAAAAACATACAAGCTGACTAACATATCTTGCAAAAACTTCGTTTTGGCAAGATAATAAAATAACCCGCTCTCGTAAACGAGGACTGGATTGGGGCATTGTGTTTCTCTATAAATGCGCATAAGAAATCGAGAAATTATTAGAATACAGTAAGTCATCACTCTCCGGAAGTCCGTACGCTGTAACCCATAATGGGGAACGCGGCTGAGGATCTCTTCCCCAACGGCCACGTCTACGCAGCAACGTGTTCTGTCGTTGGTTTGATTTAAAAAAATGGCCATAACTTGGAACCACTTGTCCGATTAATATCAAACCTTGAAAAGGCACATACTTAGGTCCCCAGCAATATAACTGGCAAGTTTCAATTAGATCGGACCAGTGGTTGTTGAGAAACAGCGGTCTCACTCTCTCTCACACACACACACACACACACACACACACACACACACACACACACACACACACACACACACACACACACACACACACACACACACACACACACACTGCTGGAATTATAGATAGATGATGATGAATGATTATTTCAACAACTGGAAGAGATTAATCAAACGCCTGATTATATTGTGAAGGCTCTTCAAAACAATGAATAATCAGCGGATTCAAAAACCAAAGCAGGACTCATTCCAACAGAACAACCAGCAATATTTCATCTTGTTCAAGAAAAGGGATTGATATTTAATGATGAATTAAGGCTCTTGAGTTCTGCTCAACCCCTGTTCAAATAACTCCAAGATTAATGTTTCTTAATACAAAAGATGGAAGACAAGGTTCAACTGTAAGGGATGAATCAAAGTATCATGATAAACCATTGGATATGAAAACTAAGGAGGATAGAGTATATATTGATCTGCTGGACTCTTGAAATTATAGGGTTAGTCTATCTGGTAAAAGTAGGAAGAAAGAGAAGGAAAAACATATTATTCAGACTTTAAGTAGGCTTGGTTCAGGTGTTAGTTTTCTTCCAAATGACCCATCACAATTAGTTAACAGACTTATTGTTGTTAGGTAGTAAGAAGGCTGGAAATAACAATTGTTTAAATGAAGCATCAGCCATTTTAGACCAGTTGATGAAAATAAAAATAATAAATAAATGTCAATACAAAGATATTTTATTTCATATTAAATAAGATAAGAAGCACAATCCTGAGTTTTAATTTCACAAGTGACCACACATCTTCATTTCCATACCCACTACAACTAGATGCAACAAAAGAATATGAGGCATCTTTATTGTCTATGGAAACTGATAATACCTTGTTTAATATCACAGAGAAAAACGATAAGTTTAGTTATAATCCAGGAAGTGGATGCAAAACGATAACAGTTTCACCCGGAGCATATGAGATCTCTCAAATATCTTCCGAAATTGCTCGCCTTATGAAAGAACAGGGTGATGAACCAAAAAATATTGTTATAGATATTCAAAAAAATACTTCAAAATCAACGATTAAACTTAAAAATGACTACAAGGTTGATTTCACAATTGATAATAATTCATTTAGAGTTATTGGGTTTCTCCTCAAAATAGTGAAACTACTCGGACGTTTTCCAGTGATAATGTCATTCAAATATCCTCAGGCATAAATTCGGCATTAATTCACTGTGATTTGATTGATGGTGCTTAAAATGATGGAATAATAACAAATACAACATTTCCTTCAGTGCATACTCAACCCCAATTGGTTATAAATTCAATATGGAACCAAAAAATCTGGCTTGTCTTCCTGTGTCTGGAAAAACCATATCCAGAGTAAATTTTAGGATAACCGACCAAGATAATCGTATGAT
>NW_028224060.1:0-2000 GCF_056783735.1 Eptatretus burgeri
CAAGCTCCACTTATCCACCCATCCACCCATCCATTTATCCACACAAACCTCATCCACATAAACCTCATCCACATTCACCCCTCCCACATAAGCCCCACCGAAGCCCCGCCCACATAAACCCTGCCCACATAAACCCTGCCCACATAAACCCCTCCCACACAAGCTCCACCCACATAAACCCTGCTCACACAAACCCCACCGAAGCCCACCCACATAAACCCCACCGAAGCCCCGCCCACACAAGCCCCACCCACATAAACGCCCTCCCACAAGCCCCGCCCACATAAACCCCACCCACACAAGCCCCGCCCACATAAACCCCACCCACACAAGCCCCGCCCACATAAACCCCACCCACACAAGCCCCACCCCCTCATACCCCCTGTGCGCCCCCACCTTTGACCCACCACCTCCCTCATCCCACCCCCACCCTTCCCCACACACACACATGGGGAGGGGAGGGGTGGGATGAAGGGGTGATGGGTCATTGGGGGAGTGCACCTACCCTCCCTCTCCTTAATGTCTTGGTCCTTTTTTTGAAATTCAAAATCAAGTAATTGTAAACAAAACAAATATAATTAATCAAAATTGAAAATATTAAATATTCATTTGCGAGAATGTATAATCTTTCCCAGCAATCTACTTCAGATGTCTTGTGATGTCGAAACTCAGACACCATATTCTGTTTTGAAACAAAAAGTGGATAATAATTAGGTTTTATAAAGATAATTACATGGTAATATGAGTAAGCCTGGTGTTGGTTCTAAGTTCAAGCCTCGTTGACCACTGAATTAACACACAAGGAGGCCGACTCAGCCTGTCATCCTTCCAAGGCCAATAAAATGAATTCCAGTGTACTGGTAAAACCGCGTCCAAACTAATGATGCAACCAACATAAGATGACATTCCAAAGAGAGAGTGATATTAATAAAAGAATAACTAAATAATAATTCAGAAACATTTACCTCCAGAAAATCATGTGTTGTGCCAGATTGCTTCAACAGCTGATGTTGTGTGATCGAGCTGAAAAAAAAAAAAATAATGAGTCAAGGGTATAGATGGAGAGACAGACAGAGAGAAGTAGGTAGAAATACAGACAGAGAGAGATACAAAGAGACAGACAGGGAGAGATAGAGAGAGACAAACAGACAGGGAAAGAGACACACACACACACACGCACACACACACACACACACACACACACACACACACACACACACACACACACATACATACACACACACACACACACACACACACATACATACATACATACATACATATATATATATATATGTATATACATACATACATACACACACACACACACACACACACACACACACACACACACACACACACACACACACACACACACACACACACACACACACACACACACATATATATATATACACACACACACACACACGTGTCTCACCATTGGTTTAATTTATTTGAGATCAGAGGCCGTGATAAGACTTCGTACCAGTCATTATAAATGTTTTTCAATTCTCTTCTAAAATCATTGACCTCTTCAATAAGAGCATTCGTTTTATGCACCTCATCGTGATATGTAAACTCCACTTCTTCCAAGGACCTGCCAGGAAAAAATATATTTTTTCGCATTATCACGATTTAATTTATAATCAATTGCTTCATTGTTCAAAAAGGAAACCATACACAAACTTACCAACTTTGTAGTGAGCTGTTATCTTCATCGGAAGAGAGTGAGTCCATGTCTCAGTTTTTTTTTTTTACCATTGGTACCAGATGGCAAAAAGATCAGAGGCCGTGATAAAACGTAGTGTCAGTCTTTAAAAATGTTTTTCAATTCTCATCGAAGATGATTGACCTCTTCAATAAGAGCATTAATTTCATGCACCTCGTCGTGATATGTAAACTGCTCTTCTTCCAAGGACCTGCCAAGAAAAAAATATATATATTTCAGAATTATCACGATTTAATTTATAATCAATTGCTTCATCGTTCAAAGAGGA
>NW_028224061.1:0-2000 GCF_056783735.1 Eptatretus burgeri
ACCCTCAAGGATGAGGCAGGCCTGAGGCCGAGACCGGGTCGGCCTACCCGTCTGGTGATGAGACGCGGAGCGGCGATGGCGCCCCAACCCCGCGGGCCTCGCGGACAGTGTCTGGCAGGGGGTGGGAAAGGGGCCCCCTTGGTCGCACTATCTCAGCGCGGGGGGAAACAGGAGGGGGTTGCTGATGCTCGGGGTATAAAGGATCTTTATTATGTGCGACGAGCGTCTCCACCTCGGCCAGGTCGCGCTGTCGGCCTCCCTCGGGTGCAGCTTCCTGCACGACGCGAGCACCCCCTCGTCTGGTGTCGCCGCCTTTCCACAGCTCGTCCCCTCTGTTCCGACTCCAACGCACACGACGAGCAGCTCCACCGCCCGCGAAGTCTTGACCCTCTGCTTCCGACTCTCCTACTCTCCGACTTTGGACTCTCCGACTCTCCACTCTCGACTGACGAACACGGTCCTTTTATCCCCCCCGTAGCTTCGCCTTTGACCCCCTCCCTTTGACCTTTCACCTCGCTCCCCATTGGCCCGAGAAAAAGTGGGCGTGAAGGCTTTTTGATCCACAAATTTGCATATATCGATCGTCCTGGAGGCGGGGCCAAATCGCCCCTCGCTCACCGATTGGACGGCAAAAAGTGGGCGTGTGTCGTTTTTGATCCGTTTTTGAAGCACAAAATCCGTGATTTTGTACCCGCTGTTCGACGCGCGCCCTGCACGAGTCCAACACCGGTACCCACAGGCAGCGCAAGAACGGTGGCGATGCGACGGCTGCGAGGTGTGATGTGAAGGTCGTGGCGGTTGTGGTGAAGCGGTGGTTGTGGTTGTAATCATGGCGGTTGGTCCAAAATAAAGATAGTAAAAGAAAAACGGCTATCCTGAAGAGTCGCAGCACGCATAAATGACATGTATTCCCACTAGACAACGGGTTTGGGCCTAACTACACATGCACTTACCGAGATACCTCACCTAAGGGACCTGAATGGTGGTTTGCGAATTTGGTAACCACAACAATATATATATATATATATATATATATATATATATATATATATATATATATATATATATATATATATATATATATATATATATATATATATATATATATATATATATATATATATATATATATATATATATATAGCCTGGTGTTGGCGCAGTGGTTAGGGCAGCGGCTTGGGATCCAAAAGATCCTGAGTTCAAGCCCCGTTGGGCCACTGAATTAATACACCAGGGGGTTGACTCAGCCTGACATCCTTCTGAGGTCGGCGAAATGAGTACCAGTATACTGGGCCGGTGTACATCCCGGTTAAAATAGGTGTACCATATCCCTGTGTTGTAAGAGGTGACCAGGGTTGCGTCAGGAAGGGCATCCGGCGTAAAACATGTGCCAAATCACTATGCGGATCATACGGATGATCCGCTGTGGCGACCCCTCACGGGAGCAGCCGAAAGATGAAGAACAAGATATATATATATATATATATATATATATATATATATATATATATATATATATATATATATATATATATATATATATATATATATATATATATATATATATGTATATAAATTCCAAGATCCCAAGGATATTCATGTCTCCGCATGTTGTGAGCCAGAAGTCAGTGGACATCTCAGTCGGGCCTGGGGAATTATAGAATCACGAGATCATGGGGTGTGACACTGTCGGCACTGATGCAGGAGGATGAAAGTCCAAGTCTTCACGTCCTTGGTGCTTCCAGTCTTGCTCTACGGATGTGAAACTTGGACTCTGACCAGGGATCTGAGATGGAGATCCAACTCCTTCATTACCAGGTCTCTTCGGAGAATCCTTGGCTATCGCTGGTCAGACTTTGTGTCCAATCAGCGGTTGCTGAGAGAGATGAGATTTGTTTCCTGTATAGCCCATAAGCATCAGCTGTGGCTGTGTGGACATGTGGTTCATTTCCTGACACTGATCCTGCTTTCCAGATTCTCTCAGCGAGGGAACCTTGTGA
>NW_028224062.1:0-2000 GCF_056783735.1 Eptatretus burgeri
TGCAGATCACCAATCTAAACGAAATTCACCCTGTACATTCATGAGAACACACCATTGAAATTCCTACTTGTTTCCATATGCACAAGTTGACACACCGACGGTTATTAGGGTACCCTGTCAGTACAGGGTACCCTATTGTTTTTCTTCTGTTTATTAGGGTACCCTGTCAGTACAGGGTACCCTATTGTTTTTCTTATGTTTATTTATTAGGGTACCCTGTCAGTACAGGGTACCCTATTGTTTTTCTTCTGTTTATTATTATTTTTCTTTTTCCGCCGGCATTTTGCACCCTTTTTCGCTTTAAAAATCATTTTCTCTGGGATACTAAGTCCGATCGACACAAAATTTTCACCACAGTATGTATCTTTTTTGATAGCACAATCACGTTATAATTATGACGTCATTGGTCACGTGGTGCGGGCGCCATCTTGAAAAAAACGATAAACTTTGGACATCTGTATCTCGGAAACCGTGCAATGGAAAAATTTTTCTCTTGATACATTTTACTAAGCTCCCTATGGGGAAAACGTGTGATTTTTCATGACGTCATAGGTGAAGCGATATACCGGTGAAAATTCGTCAAGTAGAACGCCATATAGGAAAAATCTGAAAAATTCTGAGCATCATCTACGCCTAAAATCACTGACGAAAATGTTTTTCTTGACGTCATCGATGACGTAATTCGGCCGCCATCTTGTTTTTTAGTGTTTTCTTAAAAAAAATCTTCTTCTCCAGAAGGGCTGGACAGATTAAGGCGAAACTTTACACGTACATTCCCGCTGATGTTCTCTTTCAAGTTTGTTAATTTGTTGTTGATACGTCACATGGTTTGGCGGCCATCTTGAAAAAACCCTAAAACCTTCAAACATCTTCTTCTCCAGAAGCGCTGGTCCCATGAAGGTGAGATTTCACAACTATATTCGTGACATGTATGCGATGCAAGTTTGTTAATTTCGAAGTGATAGGTCACATGGTTTGGCCGCCATGTTGGATTTAAGAAAAATATTAAATAATGTTTTCTCTGGTATTTCATAAGCCATCGAAGCGAAAATTTGCAATTGCCTTCCTCCCTCAAGTCTGCATACATGGTAAAAAAATTTTACCTCAGAAGTCACATGGTTTGGCGGCCATCTTGGATAGAAAAATAGACCTTATCCGATTTTCAAGAAACTTCACACACTTGTTCGGGTCGACGATGGAAAGCAGAATTTAAATTTATGATATCATAGGTCACAAGGTTCGGCAGCCATCTTGGATTGAAAATGAATAAATTTTAAAAATCTTCTTCTCCAGAAGGGCAAGACAGATTAAGACGAAACTTCACACATATATTCCCCATGAGGTCCTTTCTCAAGTTTGTTAATTTGTTCTTGATCGGTCACATGGTTTGGCGGCCATCTTGAAAAAACCCAAAAACCTTCAAACATCTTCTTCTCCAGAAGCGTTGGCCCAATGAAGGGGAGATTTCAGAACTATATTCAGGAGAGGAAGGCGATATAAGTTTGTTAATTTCGAATTGATAAGTCACATGGTTTGGCCGCCATCTTGGATTTAAGAAAAATATTAAATAATGTTTTCTTTGGAACCGCTTAACCAAACGAATCGAAAATTTGTAATTATCATCTACCTTTGTCTGTGCATGCGTGGTAAAAATTATGATGTCACACGTCACATGGTTTGGCGGCCATCTTGGATAGAAAAACGCACCTTTACCGATTAACACGAAACTTCAGAAACGTGTTCCAATACCCAGTTGGAAGCAGAATTTAAATTTGTAATGTCATAGGTCACATGGTTCGTCAGCCATCTTGGATTAAAAAATAATATCTTTAAACGTCTTTTTCTCTGAAAGGACTGAACAGATCCAGGCGAAACTCCACCACTCTGACCGCCTCTCCATGACGAATAAAAAGTTCTCACCCTCTTTTGAGGTACGACGCAACGTTTGGCAGCCATCGTGGATTGAAGGAAAAATATTAATTAATGTTTACTCTGGAACT
>NW_028224063.1:0-2000 GCF_056783735.1 Eptatretus burgeri
GCTTCTTTTATTGAGCAGTAATGTGTGTACAGCTAGTAATATGGGGATGCAAAGAGACATTGAACAAAACAATCGCTTAATCACTTGTTATTGCTCAGGGTGTTTGCTGGACGGTGTAATTTCTGTTAAAGCACATTTCAAAGGCTTTTGATGTGTTAAGCAAAATTAGTTGTTCGCAAAGTATCCATGCAGTTTTGAGAGATTATTTCATCAAGCGTTCCAATATCTGGAGAGGATATTAAGCCGGTTGTCCTCTGTGCCTTCTGTTCATTAATCCTGGGGTACGTTCAGCATGATCTGTCGTAACATCAGTATGGTGGATCACCTCTTGAATACACTTATTCTTACACTCGTATTATCAAGCACTGATGAGGACAAAGTCAGACACAGAAGGGAAACGATTGACTGTCCAGTGCAGACTCATAACGTTTTACATCGGAATCGGAACTGCTTGAAACGTGCAAGAGAAACTGCACAAAAATTAAATTGTGTTTTTTAGGATGTCAGTACGCAGAATAGAATGCTTAGCAGTTGCCTGGAAACTGCCACATATGTTCTATTTATAGTACCTTCAGAAGCTGGGGAGAAGATTCAAGCTGCATAAATCTCTGGAAGCTAAACCTTGTCACTTGGAATAAATCACCATGAAGTATGCACCAATTGTCCTGCGATGTGCAAAACCAGCCTTGCTTTTGCAACTGCAGGACAACTTCCTTTAAAACCCCCTTTGGACCATGTGAGCAATTTATTGACATTCTCTGACAGGCAGCTGTACTATCCCTGCTTGTTTCAAAAGTATGATATTGCTCACCTGACTGGTGGGCACCATCTGGAAATCCACTTTAGCATCCCCTCATTATTCTGCTGTCTCCAACAGTCATCAATCGTATTTTAAAGTCCCTCGAACCCAGAGTTTAGGAATTGGCCATGATGATCAGTTGCATGCTGTCTGGTGGGAATGCAATAAAACAGCACATTCCTGCATTGCTTCTTGGCCTATGATGTTGTAAATTTAAGGCCAATGAACCAGGAACAGAAAACCAGTTCATGCTATGACTTGGCTTTTATGGTCCTGGCATATTTTCGAGGTTATGTTGTTGAAAGCCAGACACTCCCCACTTCACATCGAAGCAGAGTAAACTCCTTGAAATCAGAATGACAAATTAAACCACAGTATTTCATGTCTCCCACTGCTCAATAAAACGGTTTTATTTATTGTTCTCCCTATTTAATCTTTGTAATGTCAGACGTCATGCTGGTTCTCTTGTATTTGCATTGTTGCGAGACATTCATAACAATGACCCGATTTGGTATTGTGGTTGCTATAAGTGTTCCATTAAGCTTACAAATTAATGTTAAATATGTAAAGGTAATGTGTATTATGCTTCAATAAGAGCTGTGGAGTCTTTCCTTTCGGTTTACTGAAAATGTATGGCCCCATTCGACACCTGATTGGCCGACCTTCATCCCATCATATTTTCGCACACTTTGGAAAAATGTCAGAATACAATGTGGGTGAGCTAGCTCAAACCAGGATGGCTAAATTACATAGAAATTAAATATCAGGAACACCATGTTTTTCAACTCTGGTTTAGTGGTGCTTGGATTAGAGGGATTACTGACTTCATTCTCTATATTTATTGTCACATTCGAAAGAAGACCTCGTAATGGAATCAATTATGGCAGGCAACCACAGGCACTATATCTTTCTTACTCACTGATTTCTTACAACCAGTTTGGCTTCTGACCTAGCCATTCCACCTTGGATATGTTACTCCTTACACAGAAGTGAATGGATGCTCTCAATCACAAGTAAGAGGTCAGCATAGTCTGTCGAGATATCTCTCAATCCTTTGATACTTTCTGGCATCAATATTTTATTTCCAAGTTGTCTGGTGTTTAGGGCCCTCTGCTCAATTGGTCATCTGATTTCCTCCATGAGCAGAAACAGCCGGTAGCCCCTGATGCCGGTAGCCTTCCCCATGATCTTTCCCTTCAGA
>NW_028224064.1:0-2000 GCF_056783735.1 Eptatretus burgeri
TATTATGTACATGCACTTAATCAGTTTGTTACTTACGGACAAGGCACCACAGACTTTCATGCAAAACCCCAGAAAGAAAGGAAGAACCAGGCTCGTGAGCCTTTATAATTGCTCGGAGCCGGGATGACCGAAGGGGCTCTGAGAGACTGAGCAGGCTACCTGCCACCCTCTTGGTGACTCGCTGGGCGACCCTCGATGTCTCTGCCCGCATTCCAACCTCCGAACTCTCCAGCTCTCTTCCCGACTCCACCACACCAGCGCAGCGCGAACTCGAACGCTCTCTCCAAGCTCTCTTCCCGACTCCACCTCTGTCTCCTTTGTCGACGACTCAGCGTCTCTTCAACTGCTCAACTCGTTCTTCAACTCGTTCTCCAACTCCACTGGACTCCAGGCTCCAAACTCAACTCTCCAGACTCCAACATTCCACTCGCTTCTCAGCACGGCTTTTTATCGGGTTCGGGGGAGGGGGGGTGCTTGCTCTTTCACCTTCGACCCTTCAACCCCGGCTGGCTCCGCCCCTTTCGCTGTTTTTATCCGATCTTGCCATCAAACGCGGCCGTGTTTGGAATCACAGTCTTCACGCGGGCGTGTTTGGAATCACCGGCTTCACGCGGTTGTGGTGAAGATGGTAAGGAGATGATTGTGTAGAAGATGGTGAGGAGATGTTTGTGGAGAAGATGGTGAGGAGATGGTTGTTTAAAATAAAAGACAGAAAAGAATAACACTACCTCAAAGGTTCACAGCCTGGCACATGAACAATTCCTGTTATACATCGGTGGGGAAATCTAACGTGGAACACACACTTAGACATAACTGATCTTCGGGGAACCTGAATCGTGATCTGTGAATTTCCACAACCGTAACAAAATATATATATATTGTTACGGAAATGGCCCTAATTGGACTACTAAATATAGGATTAGCTCAACTCCCCCATTAAATGCATGTATAGCGAAGTTGTTTGATAAAATGGACGTTATATGTGTGTCGGGAGATATCAGAGGCTGTTTTATTGTTTGTGCGGTGGTGGTGGAACAAGGGCTCCCTCTTCTTCCTCTCCTCTACGGACAATAGGCCCCGCCCAGTCGGCTGGGAGGGTGTGGCCAAGGGGAGAAGGTGGATCTAAGGGGAGGAGTTTGTCGGCTTCGCCGAGAGAAGGGTCCTCGTGTGTCGAAGGAGCGAACGAGAGAGCAAATGAAGACCTCGTGAACAACTTCAGTTTTGCAGTTTGGAAAACTGCAGTCGGTTGAGAGGCGTGCTCGTGTAACGGGAGAGCAAACGAAGACCTCATGAACAACTTCAGTTTGGCAGAAGTGCAAAACTGCAGTCGGTTGAGAGGGTGCTCGTGTGTCAAAGTGAGCGAACGAAGGCTTCGGAGAAAAGAGTGTTGTGTGTGAAGAACAGTCGCTCTGGAGGCGCGCTCGTGTTTTCGAAGCGAGCGAACGTAAGAGATGCGTCCTGCAGGTCGAATCGGCGATCGACTCGAATGGGGAGGTGATCGACAGGTTCGCGGAGCCTCCATACTTACTCACCTCACGGCTCGACACGTTTGTCGATCCGCCTGCGGAGCCCAGCACCTCGATTTGGGCTTGTCTGGAGAACAGGCCAGGCCTGGATTTGTATGCTGGACGTTGAGAGAGATCGGCTGAGGCCCATCGTTGATCTGGCGGTCTTGTGCCGTCGACCTTACGCGGGGTCAGAGCGCGCGAAGACCACGTGCGTGAGGTCTGCGACAAAAAGAGTACGGCGCCGCCATCTTGCCATGCGGCGCGTTCGAGCTGGGAGTTTGAATCCGTGGACATCCGCCTGTTGCGAGCGACATTCGCGCTTTTGACACTGTCCTCTCGTCCATGACACATCACGAAGTACTCCGTCTTGTCTTGCATGCATGCTGTCTGTCTGTCTTTGTCTGCACGTTGTTTAAGGCATATCTCGGTAGCGACCCCCTCGAAACCTGTAGTCCGTGGTTCCCGAGTTAAGAACGGGTTGAGGATTGTTAA
>NW_028224065.1:0-2000 GCF_056783735.1 Eptatretus burgeri
GTAAGTTTAAGGATGAGTTGGGTGGAAAAGTAATGAGTGAGTTTATTGGATTGAGAGCAAAGGCATATGCTTATAAGTATGGTGATCAGATTGATAAGAGGTTAAAGGGAATAAAGAAATATGTAATAAAGAAATCAATAACTTTTAGAAATTATTATAATTGTTTGATGAATAAGAAAGAAGAATATAGGAAAATGAATACAATAAGAAGTTATAAACATAACATATATATAGTGAAGAAGTAAATAAAAAGGCATTAGGAGCCTTTGATGATAAGAGATTTATTTTAGATAATGGAATAGATTGTGTTCCATATGGATATTGTATGATAGAGTGAATAGAATAGATTGTGTTTTAACGATGGGAAGATGGGTTAGGGTTTTTTAAGGGCTACACCCCCCTTTTTTCACAATATATAAATGGTTAAACCAAGTATTAATCAAACTAAAGAGTGGAGAAAATCTCAGTCTTGGTATATAAATGGAAAACATAATGAATGTGAAAAATATCAAATAAGTCTTATTGAAAAAATAACTAAAACAAAGGTAAATAAAACAAATAAGCGAATCAATTTAAAAACTAGTAAGTTAGAGGATGTAAAGAAAAAAATGAATATCCTTGAATGGACTGAAAACTTTGATGGTTATCAATTGAACAATGAAAAAACAATTTACTATAATCTCAAAATGATATGTGGCTCAGGAGGTGGTCAAACAAGAGCATTAAGAGAAGTTTATCATTTCGTAATAGCACAAAAGGGGTATCTTAAAAAATATAAAGATTCAAATGTTTTGTTTTCAATATTTTAGATGGGGATTATTGTGCAAAGAAAATTAAACTATTGAAGGAATTTGAGAATGAACAAATCTTTAGAGGTTCAATGAGTGAGCTGTTCAACCCCCAGGTGTTCAATTCAATGAGGTTCAACCTCCAGGTTAAAAGGGGAGACAAATAAATATACCTTGGGATAAAAAGGGGGTTTATTTTTAGGGAAAAAAAATAGGAATCGCTGAAAATCCCCCATTCATTTACATGGGGAAAAGTGAGCCAGAATCAGTATATTCACCCTACTCTTAGTGTCTCAAGAAAATGTGATTAAATTCCTGGATGATACATTCAGGAAAAGATACGTAAAAATCAAAGATTACTTCCCGAATCTATACGATTTCATTAAAACTGCAAGGAGTATGATTCGTGATCCTTATCAGGTTAACATGTCAGATCCTCAATTCCAAAGGTTAAGGAAATGTGTTACTCAGGCTGGTAAAGAGCTTCAAGAATAACGAACAGCATGGAGATAAAAGTAGCATCCCTGAACATCATTGGAGGCCGCAGTTGTGTGCGTCACCTTCAGGTATTTCAGCTCTTCCAAAATGAAGAGATTGATGTGCTAATGCTACAGGAGACGCATGCAAATCAGTCTTGTGAGGATGAGTGGTGTAAAATCTTTAAAGGTTGTCTTTTTTTTGTTGAGGCCAAAGCTGGTGTGGCAATAGTGTTGCATCCTCGACTCCAGCCTTCGGAGATAACTTGTAAGGAAATTTGCAAAGGTTACTTACTGTCTGTGCAATTTGTCAGTAGTAACCTAAAGATTTGCATGACAAATGTTTACTGTCCGAGTGCTAACTCTGAAAGAGGTGCCTTTCTGTACAAGTTGCCAGAGTTTGTAAGCACCATTGACTTCATCATGTTGTTGTGTCTGGGGGTGACTCCAACTGCACCCTCAACCCACAACTTGATTGGAACACTTGTGAGCCTCATCCACCCAGTGCAAGGCCTTTGGCACAGCTAGTCAAAAAGTTTACACTGGTGGATGTGTGGCGGTGCAAAACCGTAATATCCGTCAGTATACATGGGTTTGTGCATCAAGAAATGTTTTGACGATTGCTCGCCGAGACAGATTTTATGGTAAACATTGTTAAGAACTCTTATATAAGACCATCTGGTTTTTCCGATCATCACATGATTGTTATGGTGTGTGGCTTTCCTCATGTCTGTGG
>NW_028224066.1:0-2000 GCF_056783735.1 Eptatretus burgeri
AAGGCATATGCTTATAAGTATGGTGAACAGATTGATAAGAGGTTAAAGGGAATAAAGAAATATGTAATAAAGAAATCAATAACTTTTAGAAATTATTATAATTGTTTGATGAATAAGAAAGAAGAATATAGGAAAATGAATACAATAAGAAGTTATAAACATAACATATATAGTGAAGAAGTAAATAAAAAGGCATTAGGAGCCTTTGATGATAAGAGATTTATTTTAGATAATGGAATAGATTGTGTTCCATATGGATATTGTATGATAGAGTGAATAGAATAGATTGTGTTTTAACGATGGGAAGATGGGTTGGGGTTTTTAAGGGCTACCGCCACGTTTTTTCACAATATATAAATGGTTAAACCAAGTATTAATCAAACTAAAGAGTGGAGAAAATCTCAGTCTTGGTATATAAATGGAAAACATAATGAATGTGAAAAATATCAAATAAGTCTTTTTGAAAAAATAACTAAAACAAAGGTAAATAAAACAAATAAGCGAATTAATTTAAAAACTAGTAAGTTAGAGGATGTAAAGAAAAAAATGAATATCCTTGAATGGACTGAAAACTTTGATGGTTATCAATTGAACAATGAAAAAACAATTTACTATAATCTCAAAATGATATGTGGCTCAGGAGGTGGCCAGATGAGAGCATTAAGAGAAGTTTATCATTTCGTAATGGCACAAAAGGGGTATCTTAAAAAATATAAAGATTCAAATGTTTTGTTTGTCAATATTTTAGATGGGGATTATTGTGCAAAGAAAATTAAACTATTGAATGAATTTGAGAATGAACAAATCTTTATAGGTTCAATGAGTGAGCTGTTCAACCCCCAGGTGTTCAATTCAATGAGGTTCAACCTCCAAGTTAAAAGGGGAGACAAATAAATATACCTTGGGATAAAAAGGGGGTTTATTTTTAAGGAAAAAAAAAGGAAATCGCTGAAAATCCCCCATTCATTTACATGGAGAAAAGTGAGCCAGAATCAGTATTCTTACCCTACTAACATCGACCTCATTCTCCCTCCATAACATCGACCTACAAAACAACAACATCGACCTCACGATCCCTCCAGAAAATCGACCTCCATCACAACAACATCGACCTCACTCTCCCTCCATTACATCGATCTACATAATAACAACATCGACCTCACTCTCCCTCCATAACAACGACCTACAAAACAAAAACATCGACCTCACTCTCCCTCCATAACATCGACCTACATAACTACAACATCAACCTCACTATCCCTCCATAACATCGACCTACATAACAACAACATCGACCTCACTCTCCCTCAATAACATCGACCTGCAAAACAACATAAACCTCAATCTCCCTCCATAACATCGACATACAAAACAACAACATCGACCACATTCTCCCTCCATAACATCGACCTACAAAACAACAACATCGACCTCACGATCCCTCCAGAAAATCGACCTCCATCACAACAACATCGACCTCACTCTCCCTCCATAACATCGATCTACATAATAACAACATCGACCTCACTCTCCCTCCATAACAACGACCTACAAAACAAGAACATCGACCAAACGCTCCCTCCATAACATCGACCCACAAAACAACAACATCGACCTCACTCTCCCTCCATAACATCGACCTACATAACTACAACATCAACCTCACTATCCCTCCATAACATCGACCTACATAACAACAACATAAACCTCAATCTCCCTCGATAACAACGACCAACAAAACAACAACATCAACCTCATTCTCCCTCCATAACATCGACCTACAAAACAACAATATCGACCTCACTCTCCCTCCATAACATCGACTTACATCACAACAACATCGACCTCACTCTCCCTCCATAACATCGACCTACAAAACAACAACATCGAGCTCACTCCCCCTCTATAACATCGACCCACAAAACAACATCGATGTCACTGTCCCTCCACAACATCGACCAACAAAACAACAACATCGACCTCACTATCCCTCCATAACA
>NW_028224067.1:0-2000 GCF_056783735.1 Eptatretus burgeri
AGAGTAGACGGGGGGAGAGTAGACGGGGGGGGAAAGAGTAGACGGGGGGAAGAGTAGACGGGGGGGAAGAGTAGACGGGGGGAAGAGTAGACGGGGGGGAAGAGTAGACGGGGGGGGAAAGAGTAGACGGGGGGGGAAAGAGTAGACGGGGGGGAAGAGTAGATAGCGGGGAGAGTAGACGAGGGGGGAGAGTAGACGAGGGGGGAGAGTAGACGAGGGGGGTAGAGTAGACGAGGGGGTAGAGTAGACGAGGGGGTAGAGTAGACGAGGGGGGTAGAGTAGACGAGGGGGTAGAGTAGACGAGGGGGTAGAGTAGACGAGGGGGTAGAGTAGACGAGGGGGTAGAGTAGACGAGGGGAGGAAGAGTAGACGGGGGGAAGAGGAGAAGGGGGGAAGAGGAGAAGGGGGAAGAGGAGAAGGGGGGAAGAGGAGAAGGGGGAAGAGGAGAAGGGGGGAAGAGGAGAAGGGGGAAGAGGAGAAGGGGGGAAGAGGAGAAGGGGGAAGAGGAGAAGGGGGAAGAGGAGAAGGGGGGAAGAGGAGAAAGGGGGAAGAGGAGAAAGGGGGAAGAGGAGAAAGGGGGGGAGAGGAGGAGGAGAAGAAAAGAGAAGGTAGCATCACGTGGTAAGGAATGAAAAATATGAGATGGGAGGGGGTTCTCTAATCCAGTAAACTCAGGAAAAAAGGAAAAGGGGAATGGTTGAGGGAGAAAGAGTCGGGTTTTTTCACATGCAGCAAAAATGTTGGAGCCGCTGATGCAGTGCCCCTTGGAGGTTCGAGCAATAATTTGTTCAGGGTGCCGGCGATAACTCGCCTACTCTTCACGAAGGACACCGTGGGATCTTTAGCATATACCAACTAATGTCGGCAAACGGGACGTGCAGTTTGCGAGGAAAAGCATAAATATCGACGGCTCGCCCGACCTGCGAAACAGCAGGGTAACGGTATATAGGTGGCTTTGTATTCGAAGCCAGGCTTGACCGGTCAGAAGCGATTGTACACGTCTCTAGACTATCCTACTAGTGATAGGATGGGGTTGTAGGAGCCATAATAAAAGAAAGAGGATCAATTGCGACAGAAATGAAGGGGAAATTGGCGAAGAATTGCAAGAAAACCTTTTTATTTGGGGGTGGGGATGATGTGGAACAGACACGGCTCGGGGTTTCTTGGGAGGAAAGGAAAACGGGCTCTTCGAGACTCGAGGGCGCAAATGTCCTGTTGAAACGAATTTCTAAACGACCTATTCCACTTGATCAAAATATTTATATCGTTTATTCATCGTATCATCGACCAAGTAAAGCATTCTATGAAATATCGGTGACAAACAACACACAGACGCGACGATGGTTCGTACAAACCATTAAGCGGGAAAACCGAAGGCCTTCTGTAATGGTGCCTTTCGCTGACGTAGTTATATTTCAATTGAATACGAAAATAAGGAAAAACAAAAATGCGCAAAAGCGAACCCTGAGAGATTACTCGCGTACATCGATCATAAATGTCACAAAACGTGATTTAAAGCAAAGATGCATTCGGATTTTAAAAGCCAAACGACCAACCTGAGAGGAAAAACAAAATGGCGGAAAGAGCCTGCGGAAATGGACGTGACGATGAAGAAGGAAAAAAAAACAGCTTCCGGTTAAAGTGTTAAAAACCGCGTTCAGTTTGACTTTTTAGAGTTCAGTGAAACTTCGAGTATCGCTTGACTTTTAAACTACACGGACATTTGAATAAACAATTTTATACCACAAAAAAAATTTTCACCACAATCTCACGTATTTCCTCAACTCTGCCGAATTACCTTCACATTCGTTCATATTCTTTACAGCGAGAAAGATGACGAGATCGAGAGTTTCCATCAAGACGATGTGTTGACGCAATGATAAAAACACGCCAGTAATGTGTCGTTCTAACAACAACAACAACAACAACAACAAATACAACGACAACAACAAATACAACTACAACTACTACAACAACAACAACTACTACTGCAACTACAA
>NW_028224069.1:0-2000 GCF_056783735.1 Eptatretus burgeri
ACTTTTTTTGTTCTTGGTATGAGTGTGGGGAACTGGTTTCATATGAATGGTCTTATGACACAAACCACATATCTATAATGTCATGACCCCCCCCCCGACTTTCGGGGGCTATGGACTAAACAACAATCAACTCACATCGTTTTGGCGAGTCTTCACTCGCAAGCTCGGTGAATACAACGTTTCAACAAGAGAAGGTAATCTAGTTTGATGCTGGTTTCATGCAAATCGAATAAGAATTGACTGAGTTATGCCGAAAACCGCATATTTTTCAAGGGCGTGACCCCCCCCCCCGACATTTTACCCCAACCGGTGACGTGTTATGACATCATTGTGTCACAAGATTAGGCATTAAATTCTGAACATTTTGGTGCTGGGTTCATGTAAAGCGGACAAGAATTGACCGCGTTATGACAAAAACCGCATATTTTTCAAGGTCGTGACCCCCCTGACCTTTGACCCCTAATCGGTAACAAGAGTATGGGCGTCATTGTGTCATATTGCATATCACAAGATGAGGTGTTGAATTCTGAACATTTTGGCGTTAGTTGCATGCAAATTGAATAAAAATTGACCGTGTTATCGTAAAAAGACGATTTTGACCTTTTCGTGACCTTGACCTTTGACCCGAACGATCCCAAAATCTAATCGAATGCTTCCTGGCTAATAACCAATCATCCCACCAAATTTCATGCAATTCGGTTTAATACTTTTTGAGTTATATGAATCACAAGATTACAAATAAATAAATAAAATAAATAAATAAATACACGCCGACCAAAACATAACCTTTCACAGAATGCGAAGGTAATTACTCAGGTAAAATCAATCAAAATGACAGGAAAGAGACAGAGAGCAGATGCTTATCGGGGGTTGACTTACAGCTAAACACAGACAAGGGTACCCAGCAGATCATTTGGGGGGGGGGGGGGGAAGAGTCGTCTCGCTCACCAGAGAGTCGTCGTCCGTGAAGTGAAAATGTCCTGAAATGTGTGCGTGCGTGTCCCGTCCGTCGCCAGCACCCAGCCTTGCCGTGCACTCACTCGCCAACAGCCTTGGACGCCAGTCGACGTCTGGGGACACCGAGATCGCTTGTCGCGGGTTTCGACGCTGGTGCTGCAACACGGACAGCTCCTCACACTTCACGAAACTGGTGACGTCCAGTGACCCACACGGTCCGTCGATGACTGACCTGCGCCTCACACGTCAGCGCTGCTCACACCCACACGCTCACTTGCTCAAGCACTGGGAAGGACGAATTGTCTTGGCGCTGGTCAGACACCCACATGCTCACTTCCTCGCTTGCACACTTCCTCTCTGGCTCGCTTCTTCCCTCGCGCACTTACACCCGCTTCTTGCTCGTTTCTCTCGCGCTTCCTTGTCTCGCGCTTCTACGCTTCTTGTTTGCTCGCTCGCTTTCTTTTCTCTCAGAACAGACCTCCAATTCTTTTTATATCTGCGGCCAGTCTCGGCGGGCACAGAGTCCTCCCCAAGCTCACCCTGCCCCACTTGCGCACAGTTACCATGACGACCTGTGCGCTCAAAAATAAAATCGGGCAACGGCGCTCGCAAAAAATGTGCAGAAACGTTGCTGAGGAAAAATAAGACGGGCGCCAGCGCTCACGAAAGAAATGTGTGTAAACGTGTCTGTCATAAAGAAAAAAGGCTTCCCATAAGAGAGGGGATCTATTCTTTACCCTTCTCAACGTATCGCATTTAAGATCCCATTAGATATGGGGATGGGACTAATCTGAACTTGCATTTAAGGAAATAACTGTCTGAGGACCTGGATATGTGGATACATTCATCAGACCGGATTCTGAAATCCGAAACAATGTCATTTTAGATAAGTAATTAAATGTCATTTTAGATATGGGTCGCTAATTCATATTGTTGGAAACGTCAGACCAACCCTATTGTATGTGTATAAAATTCCTCATCCCTGCGATCCTTTCTTTGATGTCCTTATCCTCTGTTTCTGTCTAAATTTCCCCTTTTTTCAC
>NW_028224070.1:0-2000 GCF_056783735.1 Eptatretus burgeri
AGCACGCGGTTCGTGCTGTGCAACGCACGAGACCGCCACGTGCTCGCTTGCGAGAGTGAAGTCCCGGTCCGGAAACGCACGCGGTGGATTTGCCGATCCCGCGGACGGACAAAGTTTAGGCAGGTAAATGGATTTGGACCGGACGGGTTCTCCACGCGATCGTGTGTGTTAAGCTCCAACGGGCAAAGCACATGTGTTCGCGTGGGGAACCCCTCGAGACGTGGGGCTTGTGTTTTTTTTTTGCGCACGGTGACGTCATGGCTGCACGTGTGGTTGGAATCCGGCAGGAGGGGTATCTCTGCCGGATGGTACCGTCCAAGGAGGGACGAGGAACACGTGCAGCTGCATGACGTCACGGGCAGGTGCAAAGAGCGCGAGTGCCGCGCAGGTGCTGCGCATGGAAAAAAAAAAAGAAAAAAAAAAAGCAAGCCTCACTTTCGGGTGCACAGGATTCCTGGGCAAGGGGTGAAAGACCCCCTTACCTGGGCACAGGATGGAAACTAGTTAGGGGGAAGGGTTAGCTTAGCTAGACCGACTCCATGGGGCAGAGGTAAGTCCTCATGGAGTCCGTGGAATGGATTAGTTAGAGGGATTGTAGCCAGATTTAGGTTGGGAAATAAAATGATTTATTTGAAAACAGTGACAGACAGTGGATGTGTAGAGGGGACGTAGCTTAGCTACGTAGTGTTAAAAGGAACGTGCTGTAGTTTAAGGGACGACGTGGGAGCACGAGTTAGTTAGGGGAGGTAGTTAGGAGGATGGCAGAGTTCGGTGGTGTGTGTTGAAGAGTTGGTGAGTGAAGTGGAAGCATGTGCTTGGTGAGTGAGTGAGGCCAGCGGGTCTGTGTGTGTGGAGTGAATGGGGAATGCATGGTGCGATGAGTGATTGGGGGGAGGAGTGACTCCCGCCCAAGGGACCCCCGGGGTCAGTGTAGAGTGAGTTAGCTGGGTTAGTCAAATTAACAAAAATGGAGGTCGTTTTGCTGTTGGTGGGAATGTAGGCTCGAGACCCATTTGGAGGGGTGCAGGAGCCCTGTTGACGGGCTTGGGAGCGTGGCTGCGAAAGGTGAGTATCGCTGAGTGGGTACCCCGGGCACCAGGCTAGTCGGCCGCGGTAGGCCATGGGCCCATGGGGGGCCGGGATAGAGTATTGGGCACGGGTGCGCCTGCTTGGTGCGGGGGCCCGGGGCGCCATTAGCTGCGTGGGCAGTGTTGTGGGCACGGGTGACCCTCGGAAAGGGGCCCGGGAGGCCGGCCTGCCACGTGTGCGTTTCAGGGGAGGTGCCATGGGGGGCACTCCCCGGTGTTAGGGAGCTGGTAGGCTCGGAGGCAGTGTAGTGCCCGGGGGTGCCATAGCGGGAGATTCGGCAGAGGGTCGTGCCTGCCAAAGGGAGCCACGTGTCCCAGCCAGGAGACCGTGTGAGGGCACGGAGAGAAAATTGGGGGGCGAGGCCCGAAATTGTAAGGACACCAACACAGGCGACGGGAATCTGGGTTGTTAGAACCAATAGTTTAAGCGAGAGGCGCTTGTTGAAAGCCCCGGGGTAGTTTAACTGTTAAATGGATAGGGTAGATTAGGAGATGTACCCCTCCGCACCATCCATCCCCTCGCTCTCGTTGTGGGCCGCTGGACCCACTTTGGGTTAGATCGCCGAACTCTGGGGAGGCCATTCTGAGGCTTCGTTGGGCCTCGACACAGGACGCTAGCTCTCCCTTGTTCCCCTCCGGGAAGGGAACGTAGGGGTTGGGAGTAGGCTAGGTGACAGGATAGGTTAGCCGAACAAAGACGATAAAGGGGGTTAGGGGACGATTTATAGTGGGGAAGTAAAAATAAAAACAACAAAAAAATAAGTTGGGGCTAAATTGGGGTTTGACAAATTAAGGGAGTGGGTATGTACAGTGACAGGCAAAGGCGATAGGTTGGGAGGGAGACAGGTAGGTAGGTCCGAGCCCGCCTTCCAAGTGGCCAGCACCACCGCACTCCCTCCACCAACCTCCACT
>NW_028224071.1:0-2000 GCF_056783735.1 Eptatretus burgeri
GCGGTGTTATCGTCGACCTCGACGGTTCGATTAATTATCGGGCGTACTCAGCCCACTACCAACCCTTTACGTGAAGCAAGATGAGGGTTCAATGGGGGAAAAGACGAAGCGAAGCGGGAGAACAGTTCAATAATAAAGCACATTTATTCGCGGCACACGGGAAGCACACAAATACAATTCCACCAAATGCACACAAAAAAAAGAAAACACAATTCCATTTACACAAAAAGCAAATATAAAAGCGAAGACAATGCAGAGCTTATACCGACTACCGAGCACACGGCAACACTTATACAATTCTACTTCACAGACGGCGCCGACAACACATACCCAAAACCAAGGAAAAGAAACACCCTCAAGGATGAGGCGGGCCTGAGGCCGAGACCGGGTCGCGCCTACCCGTCTGGTGATGAGACGCGGAGCGGCGATGGCGCCTCACTCCGCGGGCCTCGCGGACAGTGCCTGGCAGGGGGTGGGAAAGGGGGCCCCCTTGGTCGCACTATCTCAGCGCGGGGGGAAACAGGAGGGGGTTGCTGATGCTCGGGGTATAGAGGATCTTTATTATCCCTGGTGTGCGTCTCCACCTCGGCCAGGTCGCGCTGCCGGCCTCCCTCGGGCGTGCAGCTCCCGGCACCGACGCGAGCACCCCCTCGTCTGCCTTCGCCGCTGCCGCCTCTCCGCCTCTGGACTCTCCGACTCTGGACTCCTCTTTGGGCTCTCCTCGTTGGACTCTCCGATCGACTCTCCCCTTCGCGACTCTCTTCAGCTTCTCCAGCCACTGCAGGCCTCGGGCTCCAGACTTCCACACTCGTCCCCTCCGTTCCGACTCGTTCTCGTTCTCGTTCTCGTTCTCGTTCTCGTTCTCGTTCTCGTTCTCGTTCTCGTTCTCGTTCTCGTTCTCCTTTTTCCTTTTTCCTTTTTCCTTTTTCTGACTGACGAACACCGTCCTTTTACGAACCCCCTCCCTTTGACCTTTCACCTCGCTCCCCATTGGCCCGAGAAAAAGTGGGCGTGAAGGCTTTTTGATCCACAAATTTGCATATATCGATCGCCCTGGGGGCGGGGCCAATTCGCCCCTCGCTCACCGATTGGATGGCAAAAAGTGGGCGTGTGTCGTTTTTGATCCGTTTTTGAAGCACAAAATCCGTGATTTTGTACACGTTTTTTCGACGCGCGTTCTGCATGAGTCCAACACCGGTACCCACAGCGGGGCAAGAACGGTGGCGATGCTACGGTTGCGAGGTGTGACGGGAAGGTCGTGGCGGTTGTGGTGAAGCGGCGTTGTGGTCGGTGGTTGATGTTGTGGTTGTGATCATGGCGGTTGGTCCAAAATAAAGATAGTAAAAAAAAAAACGGCTATCCTGAAGAGTCGCAGCTCGCATAAATGACATGTATTCCCACTAGACAACGGGTTTGGGCCTAACTACACATGCACTTACCGAGATACCTCACCTAAGGGACCTGAATGGTGGTTTGCGAATCTGGTAACCACAACAATATATTTTCGAAGCTCAATTGTATCGGCTCAACTCAGTATTATTTCTGCACATTCAGGTAATCATTATCTGTCCAGGGCTTTCATATTTGACAGGTGCAAATCATTGAAAGATGGATGTGAAAGTGTTGAAAATGAACCTGCACTTGTTGCAAATGGGCGACTTCAATCAACCCAAGTTTAGGACCTCATCATGATGTCAGAGTTCATGTTTGTTGTTTTCGTAATGAGTTGATAAGTAAACCTCAATGTATGTAGTGTTGAGGGATTTAATGGGTTTATGGTTGATGACATCAGCTTATAGTTATTATAAAAGTCCATGTAAGCTTGAAACACCCTTATACAATCGACATTGGCCCGTTCTTGACCATTCCAAAGCTTAATTTCAATCCCTTAAACCCCCATGGAAGATGTTGCGACACTGTCAAACGCCACTTGGTAAAGTTTTGGCTCTTTAATATTTTAAATCATGTTCGTGTCGATGGTCAGCGTGACTGTAATGAGA
>NW_028224072.1:0-2000 GCF_056783735.1 Eptatretus burgeri
ATATATATATATATATATATATATATATATATATATATATATATATATATATATATATATATATATATATATATAAACAAAAAGTACAGGCGGTGAGGCGGTGAAGCTGTTAGTCAGTCTGTGAAGACTATATGCCTTTTAATCACGTCCAGTTTGAATGTCGATTCCAAAAGACTCTTAAGAACCCTAAAGACCCCGAAGACCCTGAGGACCCAAAAGACCTACATAACCCCAAGGACCCAAAAGACCCAAAATTCCCCCCAAGAGAGTGGACCCAAAATATCCTGAAGACCCAAACATCCCTGAAGACCACAAAACCCAAAAGTCCCCAAATATCTAAACATCCACGAAGACCCAAAAGACCTCGAGGATCCATAAGTCCACGAGGACCCAAAAGGCCCTGAAGACCCAAAAGATCCCGATGAGCCAGATGACCAAAAATTCCTTGAAGACCCAAAAGATCCAGATGACCCAAAAGTCATTGAAGACCCTAAATTCCCCAAGGACCTAAAATACCCAAAAACACGCAGAAGACCCTAAAGGCCCTGACGACCCAAATGTTCCCAAAGACCCAAACATTCCCGAAGAGCCAAAAGTCACCGAAGACCCTTTAGACCCATTTGACTTCAACACCATTTAGATCCCTTACACCCTCCAGATAGATTAGACAGCTTAGACCAAGGCATTTAGGATCATTGGAATCTCCTGTGATGAGGCTGTCATTGGGCTCTCACTCTCTCACCACAGGCAGGTCGGTGGTCTTTCTGTCTTCTTCCGTTGCCTCTTCGGTCTGGCCCCCTCCTCCCTGCTCTGTCTGCGATTTGTCCCCACCATGTTTCCGCAGGGCGCTCAAGGTCCGCCAACAACTATAAAATCTAGCAGCCTGAAACTTTGCATACATATGAAGAAAACTGCAAGGAAGTGCAAGAGTGAAAATTGGATGTTTGGTTTAATTAAAACACCCCTTTTGAGGATGATTAACGGCCTTATTTAATTATATCCTTCATCAGGCGATCCTCGGCCACCTCAATTTCTGGGGTGTTAAGGGGTTTCCTGGGAGTAGGGTAGATATACTGGTTCTGGTTCACTTTTCCCCATGTAAATGAATGGGGGATTTTCAGCGATTCCTATTTTTTTTCCCCTAAAAATAAACCCCCTTTTTATCCCAAGGTATATTTATTTGTCTCCCCTTTTAACCTGGGGGTTGAACAGCTCACTCATTGAACCTATAAAGATTTGTTCATTCTCAAATTCCTTCAATAGTTTAATTTTCTTTGCACAATAATCCACATCTAAAATATTGACAAACAAAACATTTGAATCTTTATATTTTTTTAAGATACCCCTTTTGTGTCATTACGAAATGATAAACTTCTCTTAATGATCTCATCTGGCCACCGCCCGAGTTGCAAATAATTTTTGTGTATAAACCACGCCATAAAAAGTTTTGTTTCAAATGTTTTCAGTTCATGCCGTGAAAATGAGGAAGTGTTTTTTTTGACACGGTCGTGCTGTGAAAAGAAAAACAGGAACTATTCTGTGAGACAAGGTCTCGTGTTTATATTTTATCTCGGAACACGAACTGAAAACATGTTTAATCAAAACCATTTTAGGGCATTTTCAGTATGTTTTGAAAATGATTCATACAGTTTGAGAAAATAATCGCCCAGTTATTTTCCAAGCTGCTCACCCGAAGTGTCATTTCCTGTGGCTACACCCAATGATTAGGTAATTTCCTCATGTTGTCTTATAAGTGATTCGCCAGACAAAGTTTCTGCCAGACGGGATTTTCATTTTTACAACTGAGACATGAGCGATCTTTCTTCCGCGAACAAAACAGCTCAACACAAATTGGTAAGTTGGTTCCTCTTTGAACGATGAAGCAATTGATTATAAATTAAATCGTGATAATTCTGATATATATATATTTTTTTTTCTTGGCAGGTCCTTGGAAGAAGAGCAGTTTACATATCACGACGAGGTGCATGAAATTAATGCTC
>NW_028224074.1:0-2000 GCF_056783735.1 Eptatretus burgeri
TCAGCCCCCGCGTGGGATAGGGTTGCTCGCCAAATTCGAACTACCTAAGTACCCACGCGGAGGGTAGACCGGGCGATCGCACCTCGCCGCAGGTCGACTTCGGACACGGGCCACTTAAGCGACCCGTTCCGTACTATCAGAATAACCGAGCGGTGTTATCGTCGACCTCGACGGTTCGATTAATTATCGGGCGTACTCAGCCCACTACCAACCCTTTACGTGAAGCAAGATGGGGGTTCAATGGGGAAAAGACGAAGCGAAGCGGGAAACAGTTCAACAATAAAGCACATTTATTCTCGGCACACGGGAAGCACACAAATACAATTCCACCAAATGCACACAAAAAAAGAAAACACAATTCCATTTACACAAAAAGCAAACATAAAAGTGAAAACACAGTGCAGAGCTAATACCGACTACCGAGCACACGGCAACACTTATACAATTCTACTTCACAGACGGCGCCGACAACACATACCCAAAACCAAGGAAAAGAAATACCCTCAAGAATGAGGTAGGCCTGGGGCCGAGACCTAGTCGGGCCTACCCGTCTGGTGATGAGACGCGGAGCGGCGATGGCCCCGCAACCCGCGGGCCTCGTGGACAGTGCCTGGCAGGGGGTGGGAACGGGGCCCCCTTGGTCGCACTATCTCAGCGCGGGGGGAAACAGGAGGGGGTTGCTGATGCTCGGGGTATAGAGGATCTTTATTATGTGCGCGACGAGCGTCTCCACCTCGGCCAGGTCGCGCTGCCGGCCTCCCAGGGGTGCAGCTCCCTGCACGACGCGAGCACCCTTCGTCCGACTCGCCGCCTCTCCACAGCTCGTCCCCTCCGTTCCGACTTCAACGCACACGACGAGCAGCTCCACCGCCCGCGAAGTCTTGACTCTCTGTTCCGACTCCTTCGCCTCGTTCCGACCTTTACTACTCCTTTGACTGACGAACACCGTCCTTTTATCCCCCCCGTAACTTCGCCTTTGACCCCCTCCCTTTGACCTTTCACCTCGCTCCCCATTGGCCCGACAAAAAGTGGGCGTGAAGGCTTTTTGATCCACAAATTTGCATATATCGATCGCCCTGGGGGCGGGGCCAATTTGCCCCTCGCTCACCGATTGGACGGCAAAAAGTGGGCGTGTGTCGTTTTCGATCCGTTTTTGAAGCAGAAAATCCGTGATTTTGTACACGCTGTTCAACGTGCGCCCTACACGAGTCCAGCATCGGTGCCCATGAGTGGCGCGAGATGACGGTGATGCGATGGTGGCGAGTTGTGACGGTAAAGGTCGTGGCGGTTGTGGTGAAGCGGTGTTGTGGTTGGTGGTTGTTGTTGTGGTTGTGGTGATGGCGATTGGTCCAAAATAAAGATAGTAAAAGAAAAACGGCTATCCTGAAGAGTCGCAGCACGTATAAATGACATGTATTCCCACTAGACAACGGGTTTGGGCCTAACTACACATGCACTTACCGAGATACCTCACCTAAGGGACCTGAATGGTGGTTTGCGAATCTGGTAACCACAACACTACCCCCTTCCCTTTTTACAGACTCGTCCCGAGTCGTCAAATTTTCGTGTGCCATCATGTGTAGTTTTCCCCTAGTACATTTTACCTACGGATCCCTGAGTGCGACATTCATGGTATTCGTGTCCCCAAAATAAATAACCTAAGGGCTGCGTAACTACCTAAACAAACTCACTCACACGGACGACTTAAATAAAATTGCCGGCGCTAAGACAAACATGCCGGGGGCGCACTCATATGTACAGTACATCTTACCTTAACTTACAAATCTTACACTAAACCATGGCCCAGGATCATTGAACTCTGCAAAAAGAAAGCAGTTAGCAGGGAGCCAGGCTGCCCACATGCAGTCTCTGACTCAAACAATGCAGGTGACAGGGAACGTGGCTGGCTGCTCACACGCAGTCCAAGGCCTTCCCTTTTGAGCTGAACGCAGTGAACCACAACGGTGCATGGGCCGCACAAACGTAGTCTCCGTGCCAGC
>NW_028224075.1:0-2000 GCF_056783735.1 Eptatretus burgeri
ATAATTTCACAACTCCTTGACCAGGCAGCAGGACAAAGTAGGACAGGGAAGCTTTGGGTGCAGTATATCAGACAAGTGACTCTTCTGCAACGTTTCATTCGAGCTGAAAGGACAGGTGACTGGAATCTCCATCTCAGCTGCGTGAGGGACATGATACCGCATTTCCATGCTGCAGGACATCTTCCTTATGCCAAATCTGCCAGGTTGTATTTGCAACAGATGGAAGCCCTAGAGCAGACCATGCCAGGAAATGAATACACACTGTTTGCAAAAAAAGGGTACTTCACTATCCGCCGTGCTGACTCATTCTGGGGTGGAAACTTCTCTGATCAAACCATTGAACAGTTTCTGATGCGGCAGCTGAAAACATCTGGAGGACTGACACATGGACGTGGAATCACAGACAGTACGTTGGCAAAGTGGGTTCATGCTCTTCCTCGCTGTATTCCTATCTGTGATGCACTGGAACAGTTCACCGGAGTACACACTGGTACATCAGAGCAACATAAAGACATACGACAAAGTACCAGGTCAAGAGACAATAAAGACAGATGCATCTTTGTTGGATGGCTGCAGGCACATCCGCCATTTGCTGGGTATGAAACTGATCGCCTGGTCTCCCTGTCAACTGGTATCGTCGCTGACCCGTCTGTCGATTGTGATAAAGCTGTAGAGATACATTATAAGAGATGGGAGCTCTTGTGGAAGAGCTCAAGCGGATATATTGGCACTTGTGTGCTTCTACATCTCTTATAATGTATTCTATTGAGTTCCTTGTACTTCAAAACATATATTTAGACATCTAAAGTGCGTTTTGGGGAAACCTACTTGCAAAGTTAAGAGAAAAACATGAAATGGCGGCCATTTTGGACGCCATCTTGGATTGCGGAAAACGCTCAAGGAGGATTCATGAGGACTTTTAGTATGTTATTTCACACACATTCCTGGACCTTTCCTGAAAAAATCAGCTTGTTACCAAAAATGTCCAGGTTAAACCCTAATGCTCTTGGACTAAGAAGTTCAATATCACCGCCATGTCTGCATTGTATTGCACTGAAATTGGGGTTGGACTGTTTGGTCTTCATGGCTGAGTGCTCCTGATGTTGGAATTCCCAGGTTCAAGTCCCATATGCTGTGTAGATTTTATTTCCTTCATGCCATGCCTTTTACCGTCTTTATCCTCCATGTAACAGGTGTACAAGCTGTTGCAAGAGTCTTTGATGTTGATTTAGGAATAAACAAAAGTAACATTTTATTTGTCTTTAAGCAATATCTTTATTCTCTGATTATAACTCTTGATGATATTTTTGTTGTTGTTGTTGCTGTTGTTGTTGGATGTTGAAGTCCCATAGGATGGTGCGGAGGAAGTGCACTTACGTTTGAGCTGAATCGTGTGGGTTTGATTCCTGACCCGACTAAAAACTGTTGGATTTGTGCTTCGCAAATTGGGCGTTTCATCACGGTGTGCCATTCCTCGAATAGATAAGCTGGGTGTTCCATCGACTCGCATTAGTTGGTGGACGTTCAAGATCCTACGGTGTCCTTCACGAAGAGTGGGCGAGTTATCGGCGGCATCACAATTCCAAATTTCGGCCATATTCAGTGGAACATCAGGCCCAGTCAACCAGGCCAAAAACTTTAGCCAAAGACTTGAGCCAAAAACGTTCCTGAGCTAATCCCACAAGGAGGTGGGAATTATTGGGGCCATCAAAGAAGCAGCAATTGAACTATTGAGAGTTTCTTTTATGGAGTTTACGTGACGTTATTTATGGAGTCATTTTTTTTGACGTCAAGTGTTGCATAAAGTACATGTGCTCGTGTTTCTAAAGATTACAAACGTCTTCCTTCACCTGCAATTCAGCGTCAAATCGACTTTGTTTATTTGAGAGAAAAACAAACACATTGGTCACAAAACACTGTGAGCTCACAATAGTGTCGGATAGTTTGAGAGGCTTTAATTGGCTCTTTTCAAACTTCATCTTATTCCTCGTCGTCTTCTT
>NW_028224076.1:0-2000 GCF_056783735.1 Eptatretus burgeri
TTCTTCGTCCTCGAGCGGTTGTGCTATCGGAACTGTGCACTCTGGCCATGTATCTGAGTCTTCTTCTTCATCCTCAAATCTGACAGCCACTGCTCGCTGTCTCTTGGTTTTATTTTCAAGTCTCACCGGCATTTGCTTCGTTAATTGGTCTAGCTGACCCTTCAGGTTTAACAACCGTGCCTTTTCGTCTCTGTCATGACATTCCTTCATCCAATTTATATAAACGCTCCAGTTCACCTGCTTCTGGACCTTTTTGTCACTATTTTTCACTTCCAGTGCTTTTCTTAAATTGTCTAAACACTCGTGATCGAACGTTCCATTCTCAGGGAAGGGTAATCGACTATTTTTGGTCCAATTGCACCATTTCCCCATGTCTCTCACAGCTTCAGGCCCATACTTATCAAACATAATTCTTGCACATGTACCTCTCCATGGTTTTTGAATACAATTTGCCTCGGTATACCCATTTTCCTTCCTTTTACAATTTCTATTTCCCATCTCTAAAATCACACAAATCACAACCGCTAAATTCACTCTAAAATCACAGAATAAAATAAATCGCACCCCCGGAGAACCCCCCCTGCTTACCTTCGCTCAAGCACTTGTCGTTCCTCCAGGCACTGCCTCCGGCAGATTAAGCACCTCCGGTCACGAGCGCCGCACAACGCCGATTCGAATCCGTGTCACTGGCACCAACTGACGTGGATTTCTACCCTCGAACCGCGTCGTGATCGAAAGGATTCTTGATTGTTGAGGGATCTTGACCTCCTCAAGGATTCAACGTCTAGCCGACTCAGTGTTGCATGTATCGGGATAAAATAAACCACAGAATTCCAGTAATAATCAATGTCCACAAGGAGTTCTTTCCTCTATACCATTTATTTGCTCTCTCTCAAGTCATTCTTTTTTCCTCCCCATATATCCATTCCATTTTATAAGCAGAGAGGCCTTTGATCGCAAAAACAGAATGCACAGCTTATCAGCCCGGTCACCTTGTACTTTCAGAAACCCAAGCAATGTCCAAAGTGTCAAAGAAAGACAAGATTATAAGTAGGTGGTAGGCCTTAACAACTAAATAGTAGAACAGTAGAGGAAAAACACAAACACTTTGACCTACTCAGACTGAGGCAAAGGTTTCTTGTCTGGAGAGTAATAATTTCCCCAACACCACCGATACAATATTATGTCGTCAAAAGGAATTTGTACGGATCTCTGTTTCTCATTCAGCATGGAAATATCAAGGGAAGTACGGGAACAAATGGTGAATGGACCTTTGGAGAAACCCATCCCCCCTCTCTCCAGGATGCGGTTGCAAACATCAATCATCGGCGAACTCTGCTCCAGGCAATGAGAGTTCAAGGTGAATATGATGAGCCGACCAATGGGCGTTCGGATTAACCGTGACGTCATTACGGTTGAACCAATCAGTGTCTACCTTATTGAGACTTGTGTGTATAAGCACACCAATTCACTTCCTCCTTCACTTGTTGTGATTTTGTTTTTGGCCTGAGGAGTGCAGCACGAAATGCTTTGGTCACTATTATGTCGTGTTTGTCTGCATCCATCTTGAAGTTATGTAGTACCAAACATCTGTTTAATTATTTTTAAGGTCCTATTTGTTTTTGGGATTTCACAAGTATCTTGAGCTGCATGACCTTTTTCTTGTTTATTACTGACGAGAGCTTAAGATTTCGTAAGTATATTGATGACTTCCGTCGTGTGTGTGTGTGTGTGCGCGTGTGCGCGTGTGTGCGTGTGTGCGTGTGTGCGTGTGTGCGTGTGTGCGTGTGTGCGTGCGTGCGTGCGTGCGTGCGTGTGTGCGTGCGTGTGTGCGCGCGTGTGCGTGTGCGCGTGTGCTTGTAGGCACGATAACTCGAGAACGGAAGAAGCTACCAATGTCAAATTACACCACGTGATTCAGGAGGGTGATGGCTCATGCTGATTAGATTTTGGTCAAAATCAGTCAAAGGTCAAGGTCACAGTGAGGTCAAGCATTCGAT
>NW_028224077.1:0-2000 GCF_056783735.1 Eptatretus burgeri
AATGTTGGTTGTACAGGAAAACGAACTCGCCCAACTGAACCCAGAGCCCGAAATGGGTGCGGCAGCGGCCGCGGTGTATGACACCTCCCCTCCCCCTCTCCACCAAAACCCTTCCCCAACCCTTGCCGAATCGGCTCACCCAAGCGCACCCGACCTGGCCCAGCTATTCGCCATGCTGGCGGCAATGACAGCGAGGATGGATGCGAATACACAACAAATAAACGAAAAGATGGATACAAATACAAATGAAATGAAAGGCATGAACGAAAAGATGGATGCGAATACACAGCAAATGAACGGAATGGAAACAAACATGAAGGAAGAAATGAAAGAGCTACGGGGTGAGACGCAGAACATGGGCCGATGCCTGCAGGCGGGCATGAAGGCCGTGACCAGGGAGCTGGGAATGGCGACTCCACGTGTGGGAGCAAACGAGCTGGAAGGGGGTGCAACGGCTGACAGGCCCGCGGTGGAGGCGGGTAAAAAAATAATTCGGGGGACGTGTTGGGCGAGGGTCGTGCCGATGACCGAAAGGGAAAAATTAAATGGGGAGACCAAAACGTGTGAGACGAGACACGAGGTGACGACAACAGAAACTTATAAATGTATAGAGACACGGGAGACAAAAAAAATGGAGGAGGGACTGCACGGTGAGGGCGGGGTAAGTGACGCGCGCACACACACACGGAGGTAGTGGAGGATAATGGGGGTGAGCTCGCGGAGCGTGTGGGGACCCAGTGCGAGCACCTGGATGGCCTCCTCCAGGAACGAGGGGAGGGAGTATGCCCCCTTGAGGTGAGTCACGACCAGGTGAGTTCGGTCGTGCTTTGCGAGGTCGAGGGGACGGGTGCTGTGGACAGGTGCACGGAGAGCTTGGGGGGGTATAGAGGCCCCGGAGACCCTTGTGGGGACACGAATCCCCAGTGTGGTTGTCCCGGTGTGTGTGGTGCAAGGCGTGAGTGCGTCCCCGTGTGTGGAAGCGACCCCGTGTGTGAGTGGTGTGGTGGCGAGTGTGCCGGAGTCTGTGCTTGCCAGCACGCCGTGTGTGGATGAGGCACCGTGTGTGAGTGAGGCCGTGTGTGTGGATGAAACGGCCAGTGTGGATGGGGAACCGCGGGTGAGTGCCCCCGCGTGTGTGGATGAGGCACCGTGTGTGGAAGAGGCCGTGTGTGTGGATGAAACGGCCAGTGTGGATGAGGCACCGCGGTTGAGTGCCCCCGCGTGTGTGAGTGAGGGACAGTGTGTGGATGAGGAACCGCGGGTGAGTGCCCCCGCGTGTGTGAGTAGTATGGTTTGTGTGAGTAGTATGGCACGAGTGAGTGGAAGGCCGCGAGTGCGTGGAGCCACGTGTGCGAGGGAGATAGCATGCGTGAGTGAACGGCCAGTGCAAGGGAGACCGTGTGTGTGAGAGAGCGGTATGTGAGGGAGATGTCGGTTGGCATGCGGGAGCACGCAGCCGCGTCTCCCGGTGTGAGTTTAATGGTGTGGAGTGTGAGCGTCGTAACACGCAGGTGTGCGTGGGTTGAATGGCGACGACGAAGGCGACAGAAGAAAGAAAGCCGAGTAGCGGCTGTAGATGGTTCGGGGACCGTGCCGGGTTCACCCAGCAGTGAGCACGCGGTCCGTGCTGTGCAACGCACGAGGCCGCCACGTGCTCGCTTGCGAGAGTGAAGTCCCGGTCCGGAAACGCACGCGGTGGATTTGCCGATCCCGCGGACGGACAAAGTTTAGGCAGGATACGTATTTGGACCGGACGGGTTCTCCACGCGATCGTGTGTGTTAAGCTCCAACGGGCAAAGCACATGTGTTCGCGTGGGGAACCCCTCGAGACGTGGGGCTTGTGTTTTTTTTTATGCGCACGGTGACGCCATGGCTGCACGTGGGGTTGGAATCCGGCAGGAGGGGTATCCCTGCCGGATGGTACCGTCCAAGGAGGGACGAGGAACACGTGCAGCTGCATGACGTCACGGGCAGGTGCAAAGTGCGCGAGTTGCCGCGCT
>NW_028224078.1:0-2000 GCF_056783735.1 Eptatretus burgeri
GCGATTCAAGGATAATAAGGGATGAGGAAGGAGTTGAAGAAGAGAGGGAAGAGGAGGAAAAGGAAAAGAGAGAGAAGGAGGAGAGGGAGAAGAAAGAGAAGGAGGAAAAAGAGAAGAGAGAGAAGGAGGAGAGGGAGAAGAGAGAGAGAAGGAGAGGGAGGAAAGAGCGAGACTAAATAAATATGAAAATATGAAAACCGATGAGATTAAAAAAAGATTGGGGGTATTACAGAAAATAACTCAACCCACCGAGGAGGAAAACAAAGAATTGACAAGTCTATTTGAAATATTTTCTACAAGACTATTGTCATCGACAAGATATTCATTTTAATTCAAGTTTTTCATTTTTTTTCTTAAATAAATGGAGGAGAGAGTGAAGGCATTTCTCAGGATTCTTTATGTTTTAAAAATTAAGATTCAAACGTGCATGTTGGAAACTAAAAAGGTTTTTAAACTCTGCAGGAATTTTTCTCATAAATAAATGAGTTATTGTCTCAAATGTAAAAAGAAAACCAATACTAAAAATATTTCATATCTTAAAAGTAAAAATAACAGGGTTATACAAAAAGGTATATGTTTGGTGTGTGGTTCAAAAAAAAAATCAATTTATCTCCAAACACAAACTAGGAGGAGATATACAAAAGTTTTTATCAGGAAGTAAATTTACAACTACTGGAATACCAGGAGAATTACATCTTCCAGGGTATTCTTTCTGTGGTCCAAGCACAAACTTGGATAAAAGATTAGATGAGGCAGACAATTCTAAATCATGGAGTAAACCCATCAATAGAGTTGATGAAGTGTGTATGAGACACGATATTGATTATGGGAATACCACAACGTTGGAAGAAAAGCATGAAGCCGATAGAGAAATGTTGTATAATTTGTCTCTGATACAAAATCCAACCTTGAGAGAAAAAGTTGATCATTTCATTGTGAAGAAGATGATCAGTGCTAAATTGAAACTTGGAAATTCAAAAAACTTATAGGCTCTAATGATGTCATTAAGACTGAAGAGCAATTAGCTAATGAATTACATAAACCAATATTCACAAAGTTTCGTAGAAGGAAAGTTTATTCCAAGGAAGTTGATTATATCTGGTCCGCTGATTTGATTGAACTCAATAATGATAAGGGGTACAAGTATGCTTTAACCGTTATTGATTTGAGGAGTAGATACGCATGGGTTGTCCCTTTAAAAAACAAAACAGGAAATACTCTTATGTTCGCCTTTCAACAGATATTTAATAAAAGTAAGAGAAAACCTAAAAAATTGTGGACTGATGAGGGTAGAGAGTTTTATAACAAGACATTTATGAATTTTCTAAAAAAATAACAGTATTACATTATACAGTACCTTTAATGAAGGGAAGGCAGTTGTTGTTGAACATTTTAATCGTACCTTAAAAGAGAGACTGTATAAAAAAATTCACACAACTCGGTTCACAACAATGGTCATCTTTTATTCAGGATATTGTGGATAAGTATAATGACACGATTCACACGTCAACGAATATGAAACCATCAGAAACATTTACAAAATTAAAATATGAAAAAGAGATTAATGTCAGAAAACCTAAGTTCAAAGTTGGTGATATCGTAAGAATATATAGGTGGAAATCTTATTTTGAAAAGGGTTATACTAAACGATGGACGAACGAACTTTTTAAAATTGTTGATGTAATAGATACGGTTCCTTGGACTTATAAGATATATGATTTGGAAGGGGATGAGATTTTAGGTTCATTTTATTCACAGGAATTACAAAAGACAAAACTAAGCAGATAATACCCATGGGAGCAATGGGTTGTCCCTTCACTCCCTCCTACTATACACCGTTGTGGACACTCGAGGGCCAAGTCCGAGGTGTATAACAGTATATAATGTGTGTCAAGGGGGGACGTTCTTAGATCTGTGAACCCCAAACACAGAATCCTCAACTGAATAGTTGAGGCTTAACTTTTGTTTGTTGGTGTGTGTGTGTGTGCAATGGGAGCAAT
>NW_028224079.1:0-2000 GCF_056783735.1 Eptatretus burgeri
GACAGGTCGACCTGCATCTGTCGTTGGTCCACTCAGGTTGAGAAAAGCTAACAGATGTGACAGATTCTTGGGTCGAGTTGTTGAGTCGAGATGTGACATGTGGCATTCTGTGAAATAGTCAACATAAGGCCTCGATTGTACTTTAAGAGATGTCTGTGTTTTTAATTTTAATTTTATGGATTGGATAAATTTAAACACCAGGGAGACAATATTTATGTTCTGTTCAGGAATCGAAAAACAGACCAGACAATTTAAAGGGGGGTTCTATGAGCTATCCGATAAGCACATGATAAACAAGAAGGGCGCTCGGTAGAGCATATACTTCTGCCACGCAATGCATGATCCAGTGGAACATTTCAGGCACAATACATTTTTGATATATCATAACACATGTGGTTTTTGGTCCCATCTCTCAATGGTGAAGAATCACTTTGAAAAATAAGTTTCGTTCGAATCCATCCACAACTTTCTGAGATATCCTGCACATAAATAAATAAACAAAGATACACACAAGAAAGACGTCATGCAGAGTACGATACTTGCGAAATTCCGAAAACAAATTTGACTATGAAAATAATTGGTCGTTGAATTCACTGACATAGAATACAAATACTCTTCAAATGTTAAGTCAATCAGAGGGAAATTGATGATTGGAGAAATTTTACAAAGTTGTTGACCTTTGGCCCATGTTGACCTTTTGCCTTTTAACATAAAAACAATAGGCTTCTTACTTATTATGAACTCTATCAGGGATAAACAGGTACCAAACAACGCACGTGACCAACAAACATACGAGCACTTGAAAAATATTCGGTTTTTGCAAGTAACAAACAGACAGACAGATGTGAAAACATAACATCCTTCCACCTTCAGTGGCAGAGATAACCAGAATGGCACTTGGTTCAGCTCATATGTTAAGCAGATGAACAGTTTACATTTTGAATCCCACTGATAGGCCGGATGTGCTATATATCGATTTGGCCCCATTTCTCAAAGTTGAATATGCAGTAAATACATCCATATATATAAATACACACACACACACACACACACACGCACACATATACATATATATATATATATATATATATATATATATATATATATATATATATATATATATATATATATATATATATATATATATATATATATATCTTCTTCTTCTTCTTTCGGCTGCTCCCGTTAGGGGTCGCCACAGCAGATCATCCGTATGATCCACATAGTGATTTGGCACATGTTTTACGCCGGATGCCCTTCCTGACACAACCCTGGTCGCCTCTTACAACACAGGGATATGGTACACCTATTTTAACCAGGGTATACACTGGCCCAGTATACTGGTACTCATTTTGCCGACCTCGGAAGGATGACAGGCTGAGTTAACTCCCTGGTGTATTAATTCAGTGGCCCAACAGGGCTTGAACTCAGGACCTTTTGTATCCCATGCCGCTGCCCTAACCACTGCGCCAACACACCAGGCTATATATATATATATATATATATATATATATATATATATATATATATATATATATATATATATATATGTATGTATATATTGTTGCGGTCTTCGCGCCCGCCGGCGTGCGACGGCCACGTAACTCGAATCGCGGCACGTCGCCCACCGGACGGACAATCCAGTCGTGACCCTCTCGGACTAACGCCGGGAACCAGTCACGGGTGGACCTTTCGGTCACACCGCAATCGAGCCAATCAGCCCCCGCGTGGGATAGGGTTGCTCGCCAAATTCGAACTACCTAAGTACCCACGCGGAGGGTAGACCGGGCGATCGCACCTCGCCGCAGGTCGACTTCGGACACGGGCCACTTAAGCGACCCGTTCCGTACTATCAGAATAACCGAGCGGTGTTATCGTCGACCTCGACGGTTCGATTAATTATCGGGCGTACTCAGCCCACTACCAACCCTTTACGTGAAGCAAGATGAGGGTTCAATGGGGGAAAAGACGAAGCGAAGCGGGAGAACAGTTCAACAATA
>NW_028224081.1:0-2000 GCF_056783735.1 Eptatretus burgeri
AAATGGTGATCATTGTGAGAGCCGATTAATTTATTACTTTCTAAATTACCAAAGCATATTTTTATTTATGTTTTGCACAAGATGGTCAATTAATTCTGATCACTACACACGGGACAACTTTTCAGGTAGACGCTATTTGAAGGATTGGGCATGACCTCCAAAACATAGGAATAAACACAAACACTACAAATGTAGTCCATTTATTGCCTGTTTTAAAACAAGTACACGCCCATGGTGGCCATTTGGGGGGGGGGGGGCATTTTGGACGCCATCTTGGATTTAAGGCCTTACCATCACTAGTCAACTCTGAAAATGATATCAGGTGATTTTTTGACCTCCAAAACATAGAAATCGACACATACATCACACAAGCACAGCATTTATTGACAATTTAGTAGCAAATTTATGCCCATGGCGGCCATTTTGGACGCCATCTTGAATTTAATGCTTTTCCATCACTGATAAACTTTGAAAATGATATCAGTGGATTTGTTGACCGCCAACACATAGAAATCGACACATATTATCACACATGCACGGTATTTATTGACAATTTAGGAGCAATTTTATGCCCATGGTGGCCATTTTGGGGGCCATTTTGGACGCCATCTTGGATTTAAGGTTTTTCCCATCACTGATCAGCTGAGAAAATGGTTTCATTGGATTTGTTGACCTCCAAAACATAGTAATTGACACAAAAATCACAAATGTTGGCCAGCTATTGCACATTCTATGGAAATTTAAGCCCACGGTGGCCATTTTGGACGGCCAGCTATTGCACATTCTATGGAAATTTAAGCCCACGGTGGCCATTTTGGACGCCATCTTGAAAATAGGCCCTTTCTGGAAGGTGGATTTGAGTAGATTTTTAGTATGTTATTTTGGAGGTCAAACCCGACCCAAAACCGTTAAAAAACCTTTTGTATCAATTTTACCCGACTAACATATATATATATATATATATATATATATATATATATATATATATATATATATATATATATATATATATATATATATATATATATATATATATAGATATTATATGTGTAGGGTGAATATACTGGTTCTGGCTCACTTTTACCCATGTAAATGAATGGGGGATTTTCAGCGATTCATTTTTTTTTCCCTAAAAATAAACCCCCTTTTTATCCCAAGGTATATTTATTTGCCTCCCCTTTTAACCTGGGGACACTTTTTTTTTCAAATAACCCATGCAATAAGATAAAGATTTGTTAAAGGTGATTCTAAAGAAATATCTGAAATGTTTAAGCCTCGGGACACTCTTTATCAAATAACCGATGCATATTGTTTAGCTCACTCATTGAACCTATAAAGATTTGTTTATTCTAAAATTCCTTCAATAGTTTAATTTTCTTTGCACAATAATCCCCATCTAAAATATTGAAAAACAAAACATTTGAATCTTTATATTTTTTAAGATACCCCTTTTGTGCCATTACGAAATGATAAACTTCTCTTAATGATCTCATCTGGCCACCGCCCGAGTTGCAAATCATTTTTGTGCATAAACCACGCCATAAAAAAAGTTTTGTTTCAAATGTTTTCAGTTCGTGCCATGAAAATGAGGAAGTGTTTTTTTGACACGGTCGTGCTGTGAAAATGAGGAAGTGTTTTTGGACAGTCATGCTGTGAAAAAATAGGAACTATTCTGTGAGACAAGGCCTCATGTTTCTATTTTATCTCAGAACACGAACAGGCTTTTAAACATGATTTTAATCAAAATCATTGTAGGGCATTTTAAGTATGTTTTAAAAATGATTCATACAATTTGAGAATATATCGCCCAGTTATTTTCCAAGCTGTCGCCTTATGTTGGTTGCAACATTAGTTTGGACGCGGTTTTGTCAGTACACTGGAATTCATTTTATTGGCCTTGGAAGGATGACAGGCTGAGTCGGCCTCCTGGTGTGTTAATTCAGTGGTCAACGAGGCTTGAACTTAGAACCAACACCAGGCTTACTCATATTACCATGTAA
>NW_028224082.1:0-2000 GCF_056783735.1 Eptatretus burgeri
GGCTTGGCCCCGCCTCCAGGTGCGTCTGTGTGGAATCGAGATATGCAAATTCTAGGATCAGGGAGATTCACGCCCCTTTTCCTCCGTCCAATGGGCGAGCGTGGCTCCGCCCCGAGCTCATCCTGATCCGGAAATTTGTATATGGGTTCTCCTGCCGGCCTATAAAACGCCGAGCAGAAAAGCAGAGTGGGGTGGCAGAAAAGTGAAGAGAGTTTTGGGGCAGAGAGAAAGAAGAGTTGTTGCGCAAGATTTGTTGTTGCGAGGCAGTCAAGTCGGGTTGGAGCGCGGAGTGGAGTCGGGAGGCGAGGACGTCCAGGTGGTTTTCTGTAGTCGGCTGAGAAGAATTGAGGGAAGAGTCCGAGGAGCTCGGGTCCGAGGAAAGGAAGACGGCAGTCGGCGACGAGGTCGCGGTGGAATCGTTCGTCACGGGACCCAAGCAAGCCAGCTATACTCTTTCCCCAGAGCATCAACAATTCCCCCTTTCCCCAGCGCTGAGATAGTGCGAAAAGGGGGCCCCGTTCCCACCCCACTCCAAGCGGTGCCAAAGAAACCCGCAAAGGAGCACGAAGTCGGGGCACCGCCGCGCTGCCACATTTGCGACTCATCACGAAGACGCGGGTTGGACCCACCCGGTCTCGCGGACCTGACCGCTCCTTCAGGTCCCGTGCAAATATTGGCCCACAGGCCCCGTCTGCCCCCTTGTCTTTGAGGGTGGCCTTTTCTTTTGCTTTTGAGTAAATGTGTCTCGGCGCATTCTGGTGAAGTAAAACTGTTTAAGTGTTTCCGTGTGTCGGTCTTAGTCGTTACTATCTCTGCGTCATTGTTTCTTTTGTAGCATTTGATATATGTGCATTCTGTTTGGCTGTATATGTGTGCTCTCCATGTGCCGTGGAATAAATGTGCATTATGTTGAACTGTTTTCCCGTTTCGCTTCGTCTTTTCTTCAATTGAATCTCCATCTTGCTTCACGTAACGGGTTCGTCGTGGGCTTAATACGCCCGATAACGATAACACTGCTCGGTTATCCCGATAGCACGGAACGGATCGCTTAAGCGGCCCGTGTCCGGAGTCGACCTGCGGCGAGGTGCGATCGCCCGGTCTACCATCCGCGTGGGTACTTAGGTAGGTCGAGTTTGGCGAACAACCATATCCCACGCGGGTGGCCGATTGGCACGATCGTGGTGAGGCCGAAAGGCCCACCCGTGACTAGCTCCCGGCGTTAGTCCGAGAGGGTCATGACAGAATTGTCCGTCCGGTGGGCGACGTGCCGCGATTCGAGTCACGTGGCCGTTCGCACGCCGGCGGACGCGAATTCGCAACAATATATACATATATATATATATATATATATATATATATATATATATATATATATATATATATATATATATATATATATATATATATATTGTTGTGGATCTCCACCCACTCGGCGTGCGAGCGACCACTTTTAGCGAATCGCAGCCGCGCGCCCACCGGACGGGAAATGCTTGTCGCAGCTTTCGGATCAACGCCGAAATCCAGCTCCGGGTGTGTTTTTAACCACACCATAAATCAGCCAACTCTTCTGTCCATGCGCGACAGGGTCCGATCACCGAATTGTCGATTTACCTAAGTGTGCGCGCAGACAGAAATGCCGGGGATTTACACCTGCACGAAAACGAGCCGTTCTTAAGCAGCTCGTTCCGTTTGCGATTTGCCGAGCGGTTTTATATCGCCAAGCCCCGTCGGATCCGATTACTTTATCGGTTATTAAAAGCCAACTAATATTCCGTACGTAATTACAGCAGCTCAATGGAGGAAGGGGACGCAACGAGCAGGTAAACATTCAAACAATGACATTTATTTGTCACGTATGCAGTCAATGAAGCAATGCAGATATACAAACACGTATGCAATGAATGGGGTAGGGACAAGACACGAGCAAACAAAGACCTACAGCCGTATCTATTTATTATGTACATAATCACTCAACCACAATTCTACTTAGCGGACACGGC
>NW_028224084.1:0-2000 GCF_056783735.1 Eptatretus burgeri
ACACACATCGTATATATGTATGTATATGTTGTTCGTCTTTTGGCTGCTCCCATTGGGGTCGCCACAGCGGATCATCCGTTATGATCCACATACTGATTTGGCATAGCTTTTACGCCAGATGCCCTTCCTGACGCAACCCTGGTCGCCTCTTACGACACAGGGATAAGGATTGAGTTTCGCCATGATTCCGGGATGCTCTACACCCTCTCATAGCACGGCCCAGCGCAGAGCTCCCGTCCTCAAGCGATCCTCCAACCCAAGCCTCCAAATAGCCGGATTACAGGCGCACGCCACTACGCCCGGTTTATATATGTATGTATATGTCTGTATGTATGTATATATATATATATATATATATATATATATATATATATATATATATATATATATATATATATATATATATATATATATATATATATATATATATATACAGTAGATTAGGCATAAGTCGGCAGCGTGTAACTCGTCACTTTGCCTAAGTCGGCAGCGTCAAAAAGTCCCGAATTTATCTCATGTTAAATCCCTTTGAATAAAGGGTCATCCCTCTGTAAGTCGTCATCTCTAAGTCGTCACTTCCTCTAAGTCGTCAGATGTTGTCCGTTCCCGCGTAATGGACCTCAAGTAAATTACCACTCCTAACTCGTCACATGGAACTGCTGCCTCGTGAGAAGCCCGATTTCATGGAAGCATGATGCTCACTCATTGGTTTACACGCCAGTGATAGGCTATTTATAACTGCGTACACACGTTGATCGCACTGCAGGCAGGACAATGGCGACTAAGCGTAAGCTTACAACTAAAACCTACCAATAAAAATACGACATTATCCAGTTTTGCGAGGCAAACCCACTGATGAAGAAAACAGACATAGCTGAGAAGTTGGACATCAAACGGCAGACATTGAACGATATCTTGAAGAATAAGGGCAAGATATTTGGACAAGTGGAGAAGATCGTGAGGTCAGTGGCAAGTGTGAAACGCGTGAAATGTGTGTCCTTTGAAGATGTCGATGACGCGCTCATCATCTGGTTTCAGCAAATGTTGGCTCAGCCAAATATTCAGTTTCGGCCGATTCGGCCGATTCGGCCAAATATTCGGCCGATTCGGCCAAATATTCGGCCGATACTGTCTTTCGGTGGAGGATTGCCCAGACAACATCATGGAATACAATGACCGGTTTGAGTCCTTCCTTATGCACCAGATGCCCAAGAGTTTGAGGCAGTCAAACATAACGGATTACTTCACGAAGGAGTAAAGTATCGATCGAGCTTCGTGTTGAAGTCCGATCATGGTTTTATCTTGGCTTGTTTTGTACATTACCGCACTCACTTACACATAGGCATTGAGTGGTAATCATCACCACGATGACTGTGTGTCATGTAATTTGTCATCATACCATCACCGATGATATATGAGTTGTCTTACAGTTGTTCATTATCTTTACTTTTGATAAACTGATTCATGAATTTCATCTTTGCTTGATCACTTTCCAACTCACCAATGAACCCCCACCTATGCCCCGAGGATTATGTTTTCCTTTTGGTACAATAACCAGCTCTCACACGTACGTGTCCAGGCCACGCGCAACTTCATCCTTCACCCCACGGTCATCATGAATGTTCGCATATGCGTAAGTCGTCACATTTCTAAGTCGTCACTTTTTTCTCGGTCCTGATGGTGACGACTTACGCCTTCTTTAATATATATATATATATATATATATATATATATATATATATATATATATATATACATATTAGTGGGGTGTGCTTACAAACTGTGTAAGCATCCAAACCATGCTTTTCCATTGTCTCGGGGTGCTCATCTGCATTTCATTTTTCTTTTCTTTTTTCATGTTTAAGTTTTCATTTACAGATGCTTTCCGAAGTTTGTGTGATTTTTTTTCCTGGTGTATTGGCTTCGAAGTCCATTGGTACACAAAATTACCATGCTTCCCCATTGTCTCGGGTCTCTCAGCTGCAATTTTTTTTTTTTCA
>NW_028224085.1:0-2000 GCF_056783735.1 Eptatretus burgeri
GTCATTTGGAAGAAAGCCAACACCTGAACCAAGCTTACTTAAAGCATATATAATGTTTCTCCTTCTCATTCTTCTTACTTTTACCAGCAACAGAAATTCCATAGTCAAGTGAGTCTGGTAAATCAATATATACTCTATCATCCTCATTTTCTGTGTTCAACGGTTCATCAAAATAACTTGAACCTTGAAGACCATCTTTTGTTGGAAGAAACATTAATATGGGAGTTAAATTAATGCTTGATGAAGCAGAACTGAAGAACATCAATTCATCATTAAATATCAATACCTATGAAATAACTAGATAGAACTGTGCTAATTCTTCTGTTGGAATGAAACCAGCTATTGTTTGTGAAACTGTTGAATATTCATTGTTCTGAATAGCCTTCAAAAAATAATCAAGAGGTCGATTTACCTTTTCCAGTTGTTGAAATAATCCTTCCTCATCATATTCTAATTCTCCTGTATCTTCAAGTTCTTGCTCTGTCATTTAACTAAAATCTTTTATCATTTGAAGTTTTTTAGGAGTACATTCTATCATAGGAACTGGAGAAACATCCTTCATTTTTTCTTAAGGTGTTTTTAAAAGTGGTTTAAAAAAAATCTCTTGTTTTCTTTCAAACTCTTCTTCACCCATTAGTTTCTGTCTCTGTTTCTGTTTCTTCTTTATGTCTTCCTGTTACAACTTTTGAAAACTTCCTTTACAACTTTTGAAACCAACTATTGATGCTCTTTAAACCTTCTTGCTCATTCTTTTGCATCCATATATTTCTTGAAAAAAAAACTTCAGTATCTCATCTTGTTTCACAACAATATATTTATATCATCCAATGATGTGTTTCAAAAACTCCTCAAATTCCTTTTTATTACACAATACAGAACATATGTCTCTCAAAAAAATATTTATATCTATTGAATTTAATTTGAGTAAAATAAAAGTATTAGCATTATTTCTTATCGAGCGACGAGGGAGTTGAAAATATGATTGACGAAGACAAATACAATTACATGAAAAATGTCTTCCTCTTGTGTAGTTGCGATCCATAACCATTTGGTTTCTCATATTAACGCAGGCAATAAAGATCAAAGATGATGAGATTCTTTTTTGATTTATCCAAATACTGGGCTGAAGGCATATCATCTGTATTATCACTAAGAATACAAGTTATAGGTTTTGATTTATTTTTACATTTGTGCGTCTTACAAAATAGTTGTATTATATCTTCAATGTTTCAATAATTTCATTTGTTTTGAAGTTTAAATAAACCAATGATGTCTTCTTTTTGAAGACTCACATTAAAACCTTGTGAGAGTAGTTGATACTCAGGTTGAAAACTGGACAATGTAAAAATTATTAAATTATCATAATCTAAAAAGTTGGGAGTAAGGAGTATCTTTAAAAGCAGGCAGGTTTTTCCACATCCACTTTAACTAACTATGAGACATCTTAATGAATTTGGAAGATTTTTATGGTTGTTAAATTTTGTCTCATTTTCCGAAACAGGTAAAAAAAAAACATTCATTTATATATTTAGAAAATAAATAATATAAATTTTCATTGGCTTTTTTAGAAACTGCGTTTTATCCTGAGTTCAGGTTTAATTTCAAGATAATCCATTATTTTATTGATACAATAACTTGTGTTGATATTTCCCTGAAAATGACAATCGTGAATAATAAATAACATCAATCCAGAAAACATTACCCTCGTTTGTTCGATCTCTTCTCTTGCAAGAAAACGTGCATATCACCTTCATACTTAACATTAATTTATCTTTTTAATCTTGTGAAGTAATTCATTTTTGGTGTAATTTTGAAACAGTTATGTTCCTTTTTATAATCTTTTATCATTAATGAGAAGATAATCACAGAATATACATTGTTTATTGGCTTTTGACTCTATGTTTCATCCCACTCGATCACACACACACAGGACAATTCTCCAATTTATCATATGGACGATCAGGGAATTCAAGAGGTTCAATATCTAGAATACTATTCAT
>NW_028224086.1:0-2000 GCF_056783735.1 Eptatretus burgeri
TAACGATAATTATGACGTCATAGGTGAAGTGGTGTGGCAGCCATTTTGGAAAAATGGGAAAAAACTTTTGACCTCTATCTCTGAAACCGTACCAAGGGAAAAATTGAAACTTGGCACACAACAAGAACTCCTCTCATGGGGAATGAGTGTGATTTTTTTTTTTTAGAATGTCATCGGTGCCTTCATTATGAAATCGTAATTGCATGTGTAGAATGCTACATCCGATTTTTGAGGGTCATCCATGAATAAAATGTTGTTTGTTTGTTTTTTTGATGATTTTTTTGGACACAAATTGTTTTTGATGACATAATCGGACATGTGATTCAGCATCCAGATTGTTTTTTGGGTTTTTTTTTTTAAGCCTTCAAAAATCTTCTCTGAAATGGCTGAACCAGTCATCACTGCCAGCAGTTATAATGAGGTAGTTCTAATTATCTCATTAATTACGGAACACACGAGTACACAAATGCCGCACGAAATACAAAACACAAAACAACTCCTGGCGAGGGTCTGCAATCTCTGATTCCTCTTTTTCTTGTTTTTGACTTGTGAACTTGATCATAATTTAATCATGAGGAAGGACTTTCCTGTGGATCGCACAAAGTAGATCCGCTCCTCACTACAATCCCTTCTGCTCTTTTCCCCCACACACACCTGCATTCCCACCTCTACACCGGGTTGGTCACATTGCAGCTTTTTTTGTTGTTGTTTATGTCGAAGGTCAAGGTTTGTGGAAGAACTAGAACACTGAAAACATGATCATCATAGGCAATAAAACATGATTATCCTCCAATGTCCTTCTGCACATCCTTTATGGATAACAAGCAATGGTAGATCAGATAACACATCATTTGTGATACATCCGTGGATAAAGGTATACAATACAATGACAAGGTATTGTATAATTGTCTATATTTTATTATTTTGTTTTTCTTCATCTTCTGTACGTGACTTTCGAAATGACGTATGAATGCTAAATGAGGCATTTTGCGCATGCGGTGTGTGTGTGTGTGTGTGTGTGTGTGTGTGTGTGTGTGTGTGTGTGTGTGTGTGTGTGTGTGTGTGTGTGTGTGTGTGTGTTTCCAGTGACTCGGCTCTGTTTGCTGGGCACTTTAAATGATTTTTCACCATTGAGAGATGGTGCCAAAAACGACATAAAGCAGGATATCTTAAAAAAATTGTGGATGGATTTGGCCAAAACTAGGTGGGCTGCTTGATGATGATGATGAAGCAGCTTGTAAAGCGCTCACCAGGTGGCTTAAGCACTGAAGTAAGCACTCCAACAAAACAGGTGATAAGGAATGGCAGGCTTGGCAAGCGATTAGCGATCGCCGATCAGTTATATAAACACAGTGCACCCGTTGATTTCAAGCGATACCCGAATTGGATGTGTGAACAGTTTTGTTAGCTGTCGGAACAACTCCTGAAGTCAATAAAGAAGTTTAAAATTTTGAAATTCGGCTGAGATTACGAGATTCTAGAGGTTAGGGAATGTGCATAAATGAAATAAAGCCATGGATACTGGCGTCTCCAGGCATTTATAAGCATTGCGATGTATCCAGCGTTTCCTTGGAATTATGATGAGGCATTCGATGATACAAGTGAGGAAAGTGGGGGAACAAACAAAGTATCGTTAAGAAACCGTTGCGGCCTGTTCCAAGTCAAAGCATTGTTGAGCAGGCCAAAAAACATGGCGGCTTCAGACTCTCGTGAACTTACAGTGGGCTGACCAAGTTGGCGGGCCGCCATCTTGGGAAGGATTATTTTGGTTTTTCATAAAGAGCACTGCTGAAATTATCTTCAAAAGGGATAGGATGTTTAAATTAACCCAAACACCGAATTTTCGTTCACACACCACCTTGGAGTTCACTTCGAATGCATGCAATGTTCGGGGCCGGTAAGTTTCATGGTTTTGGAGTTATGGAGGAAACGGATGGACGGACTGACAGACACACAATGATATTTATTGTCATAAATATTATTACAGATAGATATCTATC
>NW_028224087.1:0-2000 GCF_056783735.1 Eptatretus burgeri
AAATCACATGAGAGCTACACATCGAGTGGTGTTGCAAGAATCTCAACCACTTTTAAACCACTCTACCTTGTGGTCACTGTGGTTGGTACACTTTGTTCAGATTCATACCAAATAATTGGCTAGAAACAACGTCCTACAAAAACGAGCGAACTGAAGATGGGCTGAAGCTCCAAAAGACCATCAGGACCACTTCCCAAGCACTGTGCTTCTCTGTTACAGAGTATGCTCAGTATAAGAATGGTCTACACACGTCAACAAACTGAACTCAGCTCTCAACTCCAGCTGCCTTAAACCATTGAAAGTGGATGATCTGCTTTCACTCTGGGTTTGCACCTCCACACGTACAAAGGACAGTCGCAAATGGAGCTGAAGAAAGACTGCAAGACCACAGATAATCACCACCCAATGGTCCAGTACCAACCTACATGCAACAGGCTGCAGTCTCAGCACGGCGTCTTGCATACCACATGTCCCATTGACTTGACCCCAAAGCAGAGCAGAATTGCTGAATGGAAATCATACTTACAACAGAGACATCACCAAAAAGACATCAAAGGACACGAGAAACTTTTTCTTGGTGCAGACAACTCAGGATTGTGTTAACCGCTTCGGAACTGGCGTCGGCCGCTGTAGGATGATGATGCAGAAGTGGAGTTTCAAGGACAATGCTGTTAGCACATTGTGTTACTGTGGCATGTCTGAAGTGAAGTCATTTTTTTTTGTCTAATGACTCTGTTTGCATGTGTGGCGAGCCGTAGGCTACTACATGTCGCTCTTCGATGAGCCTCAACGATGTAAATAAATATAAATAAATAAATAAATAAGCCAATTGACAAACTTGGCACATCTCGTTATTACAATCAATCTCAACCGTTTATTAACCTGAAGTAGAAACGTCGTAATTATAATTGACCAAATAACCTGTTATGTCCGTTCAAGTTACCCAAGCGGTGAATTGGACTTTGAAACATTTCATGTTGACTTGTACTCTGAATCACCCGTTTTAAATTATCTTGTTATTCCAAACAATCAGTAAAGGGAGAAGATGATAACCTGGTACAATGGACACACCGTTGAGTTATTTAAATATATCACACACACTCTGTGCCAACTAGGGCAAGAAGTGTACAAACTTAAATCGTTATAAATATCCGTAACGACGCGGAAGTGGAACAGCACAGAGACGTTTTACAAACCTTCTCAAACTCCAGCTTTATTGGTGGAATGAAATGCTTGGATACCGAGGCCGCAGCCTCCTTGCCCAGCGCCATTGCCTCGGCCACCGTGTTCACCCCAAACTTGCACATAACGGAGTCCGTATCTCCGTAGATTACCTGAACACGCAAGGGAACGCAAGTCAACGCCACGGCCTCGCTGTGCATGCCAATGCCACTTAACTCGTGACACCTCACCCGGTGCACAAGATCTCATCCGATTCACAACTGCACTTTGAATGTCGGGAAATGGCATTTTGAGTAGAGTAGAGAAAGAGAAAATAAGCGGACAGCATTGTTACACCAACGATCCCAAAGTTAAATTCATCCGGTGGGAATATCCTTCGAACACGATGACGAATGCATTTCAGGCAGACCTTTGCATCGACCGCGTAGCCGTTGGCCCGAGTGAAGGTCGATTCAACAAGCTGTTTGGTGTCCTCGATCATCTTCCGTCCGAACCCAGTCACGCTCTGCACACGCAGTGAAAAGCACGGACGTCACGCCGTGCAGCATCTCGGAGAATGCAGTCCGTAAAGTTTGCCGTTCTGCCGAGGCTTAGGTCACGGATATTAAAGATCCCATGATATCGCTTGAAAAGCGTTTGCCACTGCGTGCTGGCTGATAAACTTTCAAAACTCCCTGCCTCGAGAGTAAATGGCAGAAGAGAAGGGATATTAATTTTAAGATATCAGGTTGATCTATGTTTGATAGAATAGGCAGAGGCCTGTTCTATGAACTAAAGCATCCATATATGTGGGCATAACCACACTGCATTGCGCGATT
>NW_028224088.1:0-2000 GCF_056783735.1 Eptatretus burgeri
ATATATATATATACATATATATATATATATATATATATATATATATATATACATATATATTTATATATATACATATATATATATATACATATATACATATATATATATATATATATATATATATATATATATATATATATATATATATATATATACATATATATATATATATATATATATATATATATATATATATATATATATATATATATATATATATATATATATATATATATATATACATATATATATATATATATATATATATATATATATATATATATATATATATATATATATATATATATATATATATATATATATATATATATATATATATATATATATATATATATATATATATATATATATATATATATTTATATATATATATATATATATATATATATATATATATATATATATATATATATATATATATATATATATATATATATATATATATATATATATATATATATATATATATATATATATATACTGTCGCGGATTCGCGCCCGCCGGCGTGCGAACGGCCACGTAACTCGAATCGCGGCACGTCGCCCACCGGACGGACAATCCAGTCGTGACCCTCTCGGACTAACGCCGGGAACCAGTCACGGGTGGACCTTTCGGTCTCACCGCGATCGAGCCAATCGGCCCCCGCGTGGGATAGGGTTGCTCGCCAAATTCGACCTACCTAAGTACCCACACGGAGGGTAGACCAGGCGATCGCACCTCGCCGCAGGTCGACTTCGGACACGGGCCACTTAAGCGACCCGTTCCGTACTATCGGGATAACCGAGCGGTGTTATTCGTCGGCCTCGACGGTTCGATTAATTAGCGGGCGTCTTAGCCCAGGACCAACCCTTTACGTGAAGAAAGATGGGGATTCAATGAAAGAAATGACGAAGCGAAGCGGGAAAACAGTTCAACATAAAGCACATTTATTTCGCGGCACACGGGAAGCACACATATACAATTCCACCAAAAGCACATGGAAAAGAAGAAGAAACACAATGCAATTTTACACAAAAAGCAAATGTAAAAGAGAAGACACAATGCAGAGCTATCCGACTACCGAGCACACGGCAACACTTATACAATTTTACTTCACAGACGGCGCCGACAAGACACACACTCAAAGCAAAGAAAAAGAACACCCTCAAGGATGAGGCGGGCCTGGGGCCGAGACCGGGTCGGGCCTACCCGTCTGATGATGAGGCGCGAAGTGGCGATGGTGCCCCAACTCCGCGGGCCTCGCGGACAGTGTCTGGTAGGGGGTGGGAAAAGGGGCCCTCTTTGTCGCACTATCTCAGCGCGGGGGGAAACAGGAGGGGGTTGCTGATGCTCGGGGGAAGGAGGATTTTTATTCTGTCTCGGGTCCCGCGACGAGCGTCTCCACCTCGACCAGGTCGCGCCGTCGGCCTCCCGCCTTCAGCTCCCGGCACCGACGCGAGCACCCCCTCGTCCGTCGTTCCAACGCACAGCTCGTTCCAACGCGCAACTTCCTTCCAGCTCCACCGACGACTCTCTTGAACTCCGAACTCACTCTTTCCAACGCACACCCCCTTTCTGACGAACGCAGCCGCTTATATAAGCCCCGTGGCTTCGCCTCTGACCCCCTGCCTTCGACCTTTCACCTCGCTCCCCATTGGCCCGAGAAAAAGTGGGCGTGAATGCTTTTTGATCCATGAATTTGCATATAGCGACCGCCCTCCAATGCCCTGGAGGCGGGGCCAAATCGCCCCTCGCTCACCGATTGGACGGAACAAAAGTGGGCGTGAGTCGTTTTTGATCCGTTTTTCTTCGGAAAGTCCGCGATGCTTTTGAACACGCTGCACGGTGCGCGCCTTACACGAGTCCAGCATCGGTGCCCACGAGTGGCGCGAGATGACGGTGATGCGATGGTGGTGAGTTGTGACGGTAAAGGTCGTGGCGGTTGTGGTGAAGCGGCGTTGTGGTTGGTGGTTGTTGTTGTGATGGCTGTTGAGACGTGG
>NW_028224089.1:0-2000 GCF_056783735.1 Eptatretus burgeri
TTTAAATGCTTATGACTTCACTCTTCAGGTGTTTCTGAGTGTATCATTATGTACACATTTGAATGGGTGGCCATTTTTTTTCCTGTATTATCCCTCTATGGATTATGACCGTGTTCCATGATATCTGGTGGACATTAAAGACCACAGTGTCTCTTCAACGAAGGGTAGGCAAGTTATCATCAGCACTCTGAACAAATAGACATCATCTTCATTCGAACGCCAGGCCTGGCCAGTAGGTTCTTGAAGGACGTGGGTGGTCTGGAAAGAGGACTTGGGTCACTGCTCAATATTAGTCTTTCCTTTTGGAAAAAGGTACAACCCAGCAAAAAAGGTCGATCTGGGTTTGGTTAGACATGAAGGGGTGTTTGAACCTGCTGCCCATTTCATCAGAACACCGAGAACGTGTTCACAGCGTTGCTTGAAATGGGACTAGCTCCTCCATGAGCCTTGACTTTGTGCACACAACAGATAATAAAATAAAAACATTGACCCAACATCAGCTCGTACAAATCACAGCTCTCACCTGTCTGTTCACTCAAAACCACACAATCAGCACGAAGTGGAGACTGCATGAAACAGCTCGCTTTAGCACCCACTGGGCAATCCCCACCCCGTGATTGTAAATTATTTACATTTTCATTTTCAAGGTCGATCAGCCATCAGTGAAACGCGAAACTAAACTCCCTTTGTCAGCACAATTGTTACCAGTAATTACAATCCTCCTCCTTCTCCTGTCCCTCCTGTCACAACCTTTCCTCATCCTCCTCCTCTCACATCCTTTTCCTCATCCTCCTTCTCTCACATCCTTTTCCTCATCCTCCTCCTCTCACATCCTTTTTCCTCATCCTCCTCCTCACATCCTTTTCCTCATCCTCCTCCTCTCCCGTCCTCATCCCCCTCCTTTCACATCCTTTTCCTCATCCCCCTCCTCACATCCTTCTTCTCAACCCCCTCCTTTCACATCCTTCTCCTCATCTTGCCTTGTCTCACATCCTTCTCAACACCCTCCTTTCACATTCTTCTCCTCCTCATCCCCCTCATAATCCTCCTCTGCCTCCCCTCTCACATACTTCTCCTCATCCTCTTCATCACATCCTTCTCATTTTCCTCCTCACACTTCTCATCCCCCTCCTCTCACATCCTTCTCCTCATCCCCTCCTTTCACATCCTTTTCCTCATCCTCCTCTCACATCCTTCTCTTCCCCTCCTTTCACATCCTTCTCCTCACATCCTTTTCCTCATCCTTTCACATCCTTTTCCTTCTCACATCCTTTTCCTCATCCTCCTCCTCCTCACATCCTTTTCCTCATCCTCCTCACATCCTTTTCCTCATCCTCCTCCTCACATCCTTTTCCTCATCCTCACATTCCTTTTCCTCATCCTCCTCTCACATCCCTCTTCTCATTCCCCTCCTTTCACATACTTCTCCTTATCCCCCTCCTTTCACATTCTCCTTATCCCCTCCTTTCACATTCTCCTTATCCCCTCCTTTCACATTCTCCTTATCCCCTCCTTTCACAGCCTTCTCATCCCCCTCCTTCACATCCTTCTCCTCATCCCCCTCCTTCTCCTCATCCCCCTCCTTTACATCCTTCTCCTCTCCCTCCCCTCTCACATCCTTCTCTCCATCCTCTTTCACATCCTTCTCTCCCTCCCCTCTCACATCCTTCTCCTCTCCCTCCCCTCTCACATCCTTCTCCTCTCCCTCCTTCTCTCCCTCCTCAATCACATCCTTCTCCTTATCTTCACCCTCTGCACATCATCTTCTTCCTCCAACTCTCACATCCTCCATTCTTTACGTCTGATGAAGCAGTATTAATTTCAAGGTCATTCAGTGTGACTTATAGAGGAACCCAAGGTTAAACAGACCGTATTGGTATTGAATGATGTACCAACCATGACCGCAACCACTTGGGAGACCAATATCCCAAAGACCACTCAAAATCTCAGATCATGCATTTCATTGTGGAGCCGGGCCCGCCCAAACAGCATGTACAGCC
>NW_028224090.1:0-2000 GCF_056783735.1 Eptatretus burgeri
ATATATATATATATATATATATATATATATATACATATATATATATATACATATATATATACATATATATACATATATACATATATATATATATATATACATATATATATATATATACATATATATATATATATATATATACATATATACATATATATATATATATACATATATATATATATATATATACATATATATATACATATATATATATATATATATATACATATATATACATACATATATATATATATATATATATATATATATATACATATATATATATATATATATATATATATATATATATATATATATATATATATATATATATATATATATATATATATATATATATATATATATATATATATATATATATATATATATATATATATATATATATATATATATATATATATACATACATATATATACATATATACATACATATATACACATATATACATACATATATACACATATATACACATGTATATACATATATACATATATATATACATATATACATACATATATATATACATATATACATATATATATATATATATATATATATATATATATATATATATTTTGACAATGTTGAGCTTTTACAAGCCTTTGAAAAGAATGACCAGTCTAAGGAACATTCATGTTCATTATAACATGGCTGTGTGATGTAATTATTTGTGTAATTGAAAGGACAGCCGAGAACATCATTTGCTGAATCCTTTTATTTCATTAAATTAAGCCTACAGTCTCTGTCTTTAACAATCACTGACTGTTAGTACATTGTTTGCCTGGTTAAAGATATACAAAACTAGCTACAATACACTTGATGGAGATGTTGACTCTCCCCATTACATTTCTCTTCAAAGAAGTGGAGCTTGTTTTGTGTTTTGAGTTGCCATGACATAAATTTACAAATTAAATAACTGTGTGTGTGCATGCTGCCAGTATGTATGGAGATCACAAATCTCATATATTCTGTTCCTTCTCATATCACGACTTGTAGTTTTGGTTTTGAATGCAAGTGAAACAATTTGTTGTTTTGTGTATTAACGTTGCATTTTATCATGAATGGGTCTCTGACTTATTTCTGAGGGTATATATTAATATTTGTGGAGCATCATTGGTACCTTTTGAAAAACTATCACTTATTCGGGTCCACAAACTAGAGTAATCTCATTTACTCTGGATTCTGACTTTGACTTTCTATCCCTAGATTGTGTTAACTGTTTATGCTCCTTAGTCATGGCTGTTATTATTCTGAATAGAGATTGCCTGACTTGTGAAAGTCACCTTTCCCTCTCAACTGGAACCTCTTGAACTCTTTGTACCTGCATACTCTTTTGATGGGCTTCTTGTCTCTGCTCAACAAGTGTGTGTGTGTGTGTGTGTGTGTGTGTGTGTGTGTGTGTGTGTGTGTGTGTGTGTGTGTGTGTGTGTGTGTGTGTGTGTGTGTGTGTGTGTGTGTGTGTGTGTGTGTGTGTGTGTCGGCAGAGTAATTTCACAATGTGAGTCGCGAAAACCACCAAATTTGGCACATACTTGAGGTTCATATTGTACACGCAATTGAGATTACTGCAATATTCACACGCTTGCCAAGGCCCACAGCATGAGTAGTAATAATAATAAGAAGAATATGCTTCCAAGCAATGTATTGCTTGGAAGCCGAATAATAATAATAATCACAATTAATAATTAATAATAGTTCTCTTCCAAACAACTTTGACACAGGAGGGGGCCATTAGGCCCATCAAAGCTTGCACTCCAATTGCCAACTTATGGTTATTTGTAGTCCATGCCCAATCCTTTTAAATGCTGAGCATCACACAAGGAAACAGCACATGCCACTTTAAATGTCCTTGACATGTCTCGAACAGGGTTTAAACCACTGCCGTCCAAGATTTCGAGCAGATGCTCGAACCATTACGCCACCAAGTCTGGATAAATATAGTCCTCCACGAAATTCCATTTTATGTTTCTGCTTGTGA
>NW_028224091.1:0-2000 GCF_056783735.1 Eptatretus burgeri
AACCTACTTGCAAAGTTAAGCGAAAAACATGAAATGGCAGCCATTTTGGACGCCATCTTGGATTGCGGAAAACGCTCAAGGAGGATTCATGAGGACTTTTAGTATGTTATTTCACACACATTCCTGGACCTTTCCTGAAAAAATCAGCTTGTTACCAAAAATGTCCAGGTTAAACCCTAATGCTCTTGGACTACATGAGCTGTCAAGCTCCTGTTCAAATCCCATTCCAGCTTCAGATGAATGAGTTTCCCTCCAAGAATATAAACCATCCTTCCAGTCATAAAATTCAAGTTTATCATCTCCTCCTGCTTCGGATAAAGCACAAAGCTGCAGGTGGCATCACTGGCTGAAGGTGTGGTCGTGCCACTGATGAAATGCCCCAAATGCCAAATGGTACTTATTTCAGCGACCTGGGAAGGATGAGAAGCTTTCAACCCCACATGGTTTTAATTCAATGGCGACAGGATCTCAAGCTCAAGACCCTGTGATCCCAAGGCACCAGAAACATTAATCCAACACCAAGCAGGTTCAGTTTATCTGTTTGTTGTTTAAAGATCAGGGGACAGCGAGAACGCAGTCCCCCACTCCCACAAATTGTACGGTCGAGTTTCCCACATTTGGGGAAATCGCAAGGGTCAACCCCCCCGGAGTGCAATGGGGGAGTCTCACCCTGAGAGAACCGTATTGTTTTATTAGAAATTCGAAAACACACACCTGGCGGTTTCACAATCTTCATGTCATTGGTACAAAAAAAAAAAAGTCAGCAAACAATAAAGAACCTCCAACATTCGGAGCAATTAAACAAATACTTTGCATTTTACAGTACCTGTCTTACTTTTGTCCATACATTGACAATCTCAAGGAGTTTGCAAACACTCAATGAATGTAATGGGAGCACATGCCACAAACTACCCAGGCTTGGGAAACATTTTTTTCCACAAGGCTTTCTCCCTGACAGAGGCTCTTCCCAAAAGTCTCAAACAGTCAATGATCTCGTTGAGGAAGATGGCCACAAAGAGATCAGGGTCCCAGTTGAATCTTCCAAAGATGGCCAGGCATCTGCATTTCCACAGCGCAGTCTTCGCCACACATAGAATCCTCCAATATGTTGTTTTCTGCAAAGCAGGAACTCGCACACATATACCGTTCATTACCACTTCCTGTGTTAACATATCTGGAAACAGGGTGGAAAGCCAACGCACGTTTATAATACCCCAAGACCTTTGGGCAAATACACATGACCACATGTAGTGGGAAACAGATTCTGGTTGACTACACCCAGCATACGGACATTCCACTGTTCGGGTAAGACCACGTGTGAAGCATTGAAGACGTGAGGGGAGTAAACCCTGAACATGTAACCATGCCAGGTCACTGTGATGACCAGGCATCAACGACGATGCGATAGACAGCCAAAATGAAGAACTCCACCCCACCGAGGTTCCCCGAATAATACTTGTTTCTTCACCAGCGGAGACATGTAGTTTTAAAGCTGGAAATGTGACCTTGTCCAACTTTTTCAACTCATAATCCACAATAGCTTGTTTCAGTTGATCATAGGGATACATGGGAAACCAATTGTAGGGACCTGTTAATCTGAAGTCAAACAAGTCCCACCCACGCAGGATAGGTCCCATATTGTAATGGATGAGCGCTGCCAATCCCCACCGTTCCCCCCATTCAGTGGCCCCAAATGACATGCGACAGAAGCTAAGCAAAGCCATAAAGGAAGATCTGGGCAACCTCTGCCCCCACACACCTCCCTTTTACACAATTCGATCCAGCTCGGTTTAAAAATCCATGATGCACAGAAGAACCCGTACACGATCCCCTTTAAATCGACGAACGACGCCGGGTAGGGGAGGCAGCACTTCAGCTAAAGTCCTCAACATGGGAAAAAATTGTCCCTTGACAATCAGTGCTTTGTCCCGAGAGGCAAGCTTCCGTTCCTTCCATTCTCTGCTGCACTTTCTGATCTGTGACAACTTGTCCCGCCAGTT
>NW_028224092.1:0-2000 GCF_056783735.1 Eptatretus burgeri
GCCTGCAACACGTTACTCAGAGGTTAGAAATAAGTTTCGGGTATGCTAAAAATTACCTCGACGTGTTTCGACTTATGAGTAATTAGAAGTAATGTGTGTCGACGTGTGTCAACGATCGCGTAACGTGCCTACAGCTTATGGCCAGCGTTATGCGGAACGTGTGAGTCATACGCTGGCATACGTCGAAAAATTTCAAGCATGGAAAATTTGTCTAACAGCTTGGTGTACTACGACGTATGCCAGCATACTACGACGTATGCCAACGTACTACAACGAATGCCAGTGTACGACGTATGCCAGCATACTACGACGTATGTCAGCATAATACGACGTATGCCAGCGTGCTCTTGACATATACAAACTTATCCATAACGTATTCGACGTGTGCCAGCGTTTTAGCCAAATTTTTAATACGTTGGCATACGCTGGCTAAATCGTCAAGGTGTGACAGGGACTTTTGAGCTACCCTGGTCAACTGTAAGTGTTGTTATTATCAAGTGGAAACGTCTGGGAGCAATAACAGCTCAGCTGCGAAGTGGTAGGCCACACAAGTTCACAGAACGGGAATGCCGAGTGCTGAAGTGCGTAGCACGGAAAAATCATCTGTCGTCGGTTGCATCACTCACTACCAAGTTCCAAACTGACTCTGGAAGCAACGTCAGCACAAGCACTTCGTTAAGAGCTTCATGAAATGGGTTCCCATGGCCGAACAGCCGCACACAAGCCTAAGATCACCATGCGCAATGCCAAGCGTTGGCTGGAGTGGTGTTTTACTAACCGCCATTGGAATCTGGAGCAGTGGAAATGTGTTCTCTGGAGTTTTGAATCACGCTTCACCATCTGGCAGTCTGACGGATGAATCTTGGTTTGGCGGATGCCAGGAGAACACGACCTTCCCAAATGCATAGTGCCAACTGTAAAGTTTGGTGGAGGAGGAATAATGGTCTGGGGTTGTTTTTCATGGTTCGGGCTAGGCCTCTTAGTTCCAGTGAAGGGAAATCTTAACGTTACAGTACACAATGACATTCCAGATGATTTTGTGGCAAAAGTTTGGGGAAGGCCCTTTCCTGTTTCAGCATGACAATATCCCCATGCACAAAGACAGGTCCATACAGAAATGGTTTGTCGAGTTCGGTGTGGAAGAACTTGACTGGCCTTCACCCCATCAAACACCTTTGGGATGAATTGGAACGCCAACTGCGAGCCAGACCTCATCGCCCAACATCAGTTCCCGACCTCACCAATGCTCTTGTGGCTGAAGGAAGCAAATCTCTGCAGCAATGTTCCAACATCGAGTGGAAAGCCTTCCCAGAAGAGTGGAGGCTGTTATAGCAGCAAATGGTGGACCAACTCCAGATTAATGCCCATGATTTTGGAATGAGATGTTGGACGAGCAGGTGCCCACATACATTTGGCCTTGTAGAGTACCTGTGTTTGGGTGTTTAGATTTGTGTGTTTCTATGTATGTGTATATATATATATATATATATATATATATATATATATATATATATATATATATATATATATATATATATATATATATATGTATGTATATTATATGTATGTATATTATATGTATGTATATTATATGTATGTATATTATACGTATGTGTGTGTGTGTGTGTGTCATCATATCTGGTTTCCTTCTTGGGACGACGGTGCAGTAATTGGTCTATATTTTGATTAGACCCCAAATTATTTTAACGTCGTGAACAAACTTTAGTAAATCACGGGTGATGAAGGTGGTGGTCAAGTTTCACTGGAGTTCTGAGTGCAGTTTCTGATAAGAAAGCAATTACCTACTTTGGGGGGGCCAACCACCCCCCCCCCAAGGAGACCCCCTTATACCCCAATTTTCTTGTAATGGTGTGAACAATCTTTGGTACATCATGGGTGAAGAAGGTTGTAGTGAAGTTTAATCAGAATTATGTGTGGTTTTGGAGAAGAAAGCAAATATATATATACATATACATATACATACATACATATATATATAT
>NW_028224093.1:0-2000 GCF_056783735.1 Eptatretus burgeri
GGGAGGTGGTGGGTCAAAGGTGGGGGGCGCACAGGGGGGATGAGGGGGGGTGAGGCTTGTGTGGGAGGGGCTTGTGTGGGCGGGGCTTCGGTGGGGCTTGTGTGGGCGGGGTGTGTGTGGGTGGGGCTTGTGTGGGTGGGGCTTGTGTGGCAGCGGTTTATGTGGGTGGTGCTTGTGTGGGCGGGGCTTCGGTGGGGCTTGTGTGGGCGGGGTGTGTGTGGGCGGGGTTTATGTGGGTGGGGCTTGTGTGGGAGGGGTTTATGTGGCCAGGGTTTATGTGGGTGGAGTTTTTGTGTGGAGCTTGTGTAGACAGGGCTTATGTGGGAGGGGTTTATGTGGGCAGGGTTTATGTGGGCAGGGGTTTACGTGGGTGGAGCTTATGTGGGAGGGGCGAATGTCGATGAGGTTTGTGTGGATCAATGGATGGGTGGAGAAATGGGTGGATGGGTGGATGAGTGGAGCTTGTGTGGATGGGTGGATAATTTTTTAATTCAATAAACATGTTGTGTGTGGGGGAACTAATTAACTAATCACTAATTATGTGAATATGGGAGGAGCTTGTGTGTGTGTGGAGCTTGTGTGGAGCTTGTGTGGAGCTTGTGTGGAGCTTGTGTGGAGCTTGTGTGGAGCTTGTGTGGAGCTTGTGTGGAGCTTGTGTGGGGTTTGTTTGGGGTTTGTGTGGGGTTTGTGTGTGGTGGGGTTTGTGTGGGGTTTGTGTGGGCGGGGCTTGTGTGGGTGGAGTCAAAAAGGGGCGGAGTCAAAAAATTTCAATTTATTGGAGCTTGTGAGGGGTTTGTGTGTGGTGGGGTTTGTGTGGGGTTTGTGTGGGTGGGGCTTGTGTGGGCGGGGTTTGTGTGGGTGGAGTTAAAAAGGGGCGGAGTCAAAAAATTTCAATTTATCTTTGTCTTTTGTAATTCCTGTGAATAAAATGAACCTAAAATCTCTTCCCCTTCCAAATCATATATTTTATAAGTCCAAGGAACCGTATCTATTACATCAACAATTTTAAAAAGTTCTTTCATCCATCGTTCAGTAAAACCTTTTTCAAAATGAGATTTCCACCTATATATTCTTACGATATCACCAACTTTGAACTTAGGTTTTCTGACATTAATCTCTTTTTCATATTTTAATTTTGTAAATGTTTCTGATGGTTTCATATTTGTTGACGTGTGAATCGTGTCATTATACTTATCCACAATATCCTGAATAAAAGATGACCATTGTTGTGAACCGAGTTGTGTGAATTTTTTATATAGTCTCTCTTTTAAGGTACGATTAAAACGTTCAACAACAACTGCCTTCCCTTCATTAAAGGTACTGTATAATGTAATACTGTTATTTTTTAGAAAATTCATAAATGTCTTGTTATAAAACTCTCTACCCTCATCAGTCCACAATTTTTTAGGTTTTCTCTTACTTTTATTAAATATCTGTTGAAAGGCTAACATAAGAGTATTACCTGTTTTGTTTTTTAATGGGACAACCCAAACGTATCTACTCCTCAAATCAATAATGGTTAAAGCATACTTGTACCCCTTATCATTATTGAGTTCAATCAAATCAGCAGACCAGATATAATCTACTTCCTTGGAATAAACTTTCCTTCTCTGAAACTTTGTAAATATTGGTTTATGTAATTCATCAGCTAATTGCTCTTCAGTCTTAATGGCATCATTAGAGCCTATAAGTTTTTTGAATTTCCAAGTCCAAGTTTCAATTTAGCACTGATCATCTTCTTCACAATGAACCGATCAACTTTTTCTCTCAAGGTTGGATTTTTGTATCAGAGACAAACTATACAACATTTCTCTATCGGCTTCATGCTTTTCTTCCAACGTTGTGGTATTCCCACAATCAAAATCGTGTCTCATGCACACTTCATCAACTCTATTGACAGGCTGACTCCAGGATATAGGATTGTCTGCCTCATCTAATCTTTTATCCAAGTTTGTGCCTGGACCACAGAAAGAATACCCTGGAAGATGTAATTCCCCTGG
>NW_028224094.1:0-2000 GCF_056783735.1 Eptatretus burgeri
GAGCGTCATCTACACCAAAATTCATCGTCAAAAATGTTTTTTTTGACGTCATCGATGACGTAATTTGGCCGCCATCTTGTTTTTTAGTGTTTTTTTTTTTAAAATCTTCTTCTCCAGAACGGCTGTGCAGATTGCGGCGAAACTTAACACGCACATTCTCCCTGAGGTCCTCTTTCAAGTTTGTTAATTTGTTGTTGATACGTCACATGGTTTGGCGGCCATCTTGAAAAAACCCTAAAACCTTCAAACATCTTCTTCTCCAGAAGCGCTGGTCCAATGAAGGCGAGATTTCAGAACTATATTCGTGAAATGCATGCGATGCAAGTTTGTTAATTTCGAAGTGATAGGTCACGTGGTTTGGCCGCCATGTTGGATTTAAGAAAAATATTAAATAATGTTTTCTCTGGAATTTCAGAAGCCATCGAAGCGAAAATTTGCAAGTGCCTTCCTCCCTCAAGTCTGCATACATGGTAAAAAATTTTACCTCAGAAGTCACATGGTTTGGCGGCCATCTTGGATAGAAAAATAGACCTTATCCGATTTACACGAAACTTCACACAGTTGTTCGGGTCGACGAGGGAAAGCAGAATTTAAATTTATGATATCATAGGTCACAAGGTTCGGCAGCCATCTTGGATTGAAAATGAATAAATTTTAAAAATCTTCTTCTCCAGAAGGGCAAGACAGATGAAGACGAAACTTCACACATATATTCCCCATGAGGTCCTTTCTCAAGTTTGTTAATTTGTTCTTGATCGGTCACATGGTTTGGTAGCCATCTTGAAAAAACCCGAAAACCTTCAAACATCTTCTTCTCCAGAAGCGTTGGCCCAATGAAGGGGAGATTTCAGAACTATATTCGGGACAGGAAGGCGATATAAGTTTGTTAATTTCGAATTGATAAGTCACATGGTTTGGCCGCCATCTTGTATTTAAGAAAAATATTAAATAATGTTTTCTCTGGAACCGCTTAACCTAACGAATCGAAAGTTTGCAATTATCATCTACCGTCGTGTATACACGCGTGGTAAAAATTATGATGTCACACGTCACATGGTTTGGCGGCCATCTTGGATAGAAAAACGCACCTTTACCGATTAACACGAAACTTCATAAACGTGTTCCAATACCCAGTTGGAAGCAGAATCTAAATTTGTGATGTCATAGGTCACATGGTTCGTCAGCCATCTTGGATTGAAAATGAATAAATTTTTAAAATCTTCTTCTCCAGAAAGGCAAGACAGATTAAGCCGAAACTTCACACATATATTGTTCTTGATTGGTCACATGGTTTGGCGGCCATCTTGAATTTACCTTAAAACCTTCAAACATCTTCTTCTCCAGAACACCTGATCTGATCAAGGGGAAACTTCACACCCCTATTGCACATGAGTAGGGAATACAAGTTTGTTAATTTCTAATTGATAGGTCACATGGTTTGGCAGCCATGTTGAATTTAAGAAAAATATTAAATAATGTTTTCTCTGAAACTGCTTAACCTATCGAAGCGAAAATTTGCGTCTGTCATCGTCCATGATATCTGCATACATGGTAAAAATTATGAGGTCACAAGTCACATGGTTTGGCCGCCATCTTAGATTGAAGGATAAATATTAATTCATGTTTACTCTGGAACCACTACTTCTATATATGCGAAACTTCATATTTATAATTTAGGCTACATGTGAAACAAAAGTTTAAAATTTCAACCTGATCGGCCGTGTGGTTTGGCAGCCAGAATTATTTAATTATTTGAATCTGGTCGCCAGTAATAACGAAATTGAACGTTTTGTGCTGCCTGGTTCGTAACTCGTCTGCTCCGCGCCGTCTCGAAGCAGGCCTGTGTTTGTATCACCATTAAATAATGTTTTCTCTGGCACCGCTTATCCTATCAATGCAAAACTTTGCGACTGATTTAAGTCTCATGTTGTATCAGTTGTGTCAAAGGCGGACACTTCTGGGTACCCGGTCATCACTGCCAGCAGTTATAAAGTGGCAGT
>NW_028224095.1:0-2000 GCF_056783735.1 Eptatretus burgeri
TCCGTACTATCTGGTTCAGGAGGACACAGTTAAAGCCTATGAAACCTTTGCCACCCCTGTGTGAAGTGGGGCCATCACCGTAAAATACAAAACACAGGAAATGACGCTGTGTGTTCAGGCATGGCGGTGATGGTCATGTTTAACCCTCGACCAGTAAAAGATTCCTTGGGCATTAAACACGGCAAGGTAAGCCATGGTCTTATTTGTTTTCTCTCTTCCCTCCCTCCCTCAATCCCATCCATGTCCCTGTCCCTGTCCCTGCCCCCTCTCTTGGTATTCCCATCAGTGAAGCAACGGGTGGTATTTGCTAGTGTAGAATAAAGCAAGAGATCCCACGCCATGAGAAGAAACGGACTATATCCAGTTATCGAGATAACTAGGGCATAGCACTTGCCAAGTTGGTTTCTTACATTGTTTAAACCAACACAGACAGTGAAGTTGCACCAGTATTCAAAATTACTTGCTGTACAAATTGGCCAGATCAGAGACTACAACAGCTTGGGACCATCACTGGAAGGGTGCATTCAATTAAACTCAAGAATCATATACTGGGGTATTTTCCCGACTTGAAAGCTCACAAGCAAGGCCGTGGAATAGTACTCGTCTTCAATCATGATATCGGACAAGCATTGAGGAAAAAAGCATGCAAGTATGATGCCGATGATGATGCTGTCCACCTTGCCAGAGCGACTCTCAAAGGATGCTGGTCAATCTTAACTGCTGGCCGGTTAAGTTCTTGAAGAACCTATTCTGTCCTGCTTTTTCACAGAGCCGACATCCAATCAGACGACTTAATCCTGCTGGTGTTACAGAGCCAACATACAAACAGACAAATACTCTCTGGCAATATCTAAAAAGCAAATGGCAAGTTCTCCATCCTCGGCACTGCTGGTCTGCAGTGTGATCCTTAACGACAGGTAGTGGACTCGGGTCATCTGCTTTCTTGGGTGGAAACAAAAATAACCCTCTGAGCACTCACAACACAACTGACGAGTCAGACGTCATTCTGTGCGCACTCATTGGTGCAAGGCTGGCACCTGCTTTGGACGTGACCACAACAGTCTTCAATATCAAAATTTGTATCCTGCCGCGTTTCATATTTAGAACTCGGTTGAAATAAGTGCATAAGATAAGTTGCCGACTTGAAAGTCACGAGTTAATTCAATCCTGCATTGAAACCTGTCATGTGTAACCTTCGAGAGTTTTAAAATAATTGAGCATTTCATCTAAAATCATTGTAATGGAATGCTATTGAAATACAATTAATATTTGAAAGGGAGACACAGCAGGGATTAATAAATTGTTATTAAACATCCTTCTGTGTTGTGGTTTCAACTGTTAAACAATAAACAGGACATATTATTGTATGTAAAGCTTTTCTACTGTGCAGCCCTCAGGTAACTGGGGCACTCGTTTTGGTGCACGGAGGCAGCGTGTAAAAGCATGTCCTAACATCATGCACAGTGTCATACTTCTATCATCAAAGGTACAATTTTGTCACTTAACTGCTGTACTAAAAAGCTTTTTAAGATATTAAAATGCTTCACTTTCCCTGTTTTACTGTCATGAGTATGCCACGTGTTTGTTCGTAACGTGTCTAAGCGCTTGGTCTGTGAGCACTTCTCCCGTTACTACAGCACGACCTTTCTAAGTGCCTTCAACAAAAATTCTCTCCACCCATCCCATGATCTTTATCTCAATGTTAAATGTGGAAATCGTGAGAAGTCCAGTTTGCAGAGGTTGTCTGCACACCACAATCAAATCCCCTTCATGTTATTTTAGTATCAAACCCATCAATGCCAGAACTCTCCCCCACATCTCCGACAAGTGTGCATCATTCCAACCCCACCCCTTCTGCATGCCCCCCTTTTCATCCCCTCTACTTCTGCATCCCCCTCGTCACGTCCCACCACTCATCCCTTCTCTCTCAGCCCCCCCCCCCCCAGTTCAGCTCCCTCTCAGCTCCCCCCCCCCACAATCTTTCACAGAAATCTGCCCTC
>NW_028224096.1:0-2000 GCF_056783735.1 Eptatretus burgeri
GTTCGACTGCAGTGATAAACGCATTGTCGTGTTCGACTGCAGTGATAACCGCATTTTCATGTTTGACTGCAGTGCTAACCGCATTTTCATGTTCCATTGCATTGATAACCGCAGTTTCATGTTCCACTGCATTGATAACCCATTTCCATGTTCCACTGCAGTGATAACCACATTTTCACGTTCCACTGCAGTGATTACCACATTTTCACGTTCCACTGCAGTGATAACCGCATTTTCATGTTTGACTGCAGTACTAATCACATTTTCACGTTCCACTGCAGTGATAACCGCATTTTCATGTTCCAATGCATTGATAACCACATTTTCACGTTCCACTGCAGTACTAACCGCATTTTCATGCTCCACTGCAGTGATAATCGCATTTTCATGTTCCACTGCAGTGATAACCACATTTTCACGTTCCACTGCAGTGATAACCACATTTTCACGTTCCACTGCAGTGATAACCACATTTTCACGTTCCACTGCAGTGATATCCGCATTTTCCATGTTCGACTGCAGTGATCACCGCATTTTCATGTTAGACTGCAGTGATCACTGCATTTTCATGTTAGACTGCAGTGATAACTGCATTTTCCTTGTTCGACTGCAGTGATAACCGCATTTTCCTTGTTCGACTGCAGTGATCACCGCATTTTCATGTTCGGCTGCAGTGATAACCGCATTTCCATGTTCTTCTGCAGTGATAACTGCATTTTCATGTTCGACTGCAGTGATAAACGCATTGTCGTGTTCGACTGCAGTGATAACCGCATTTTCATGTTTGACTGCAGTGCTAACCGCATTTTCATGTTCCATTGCATTGATAACCGCAGTTTCATGTTCCACTGCATTGATAACCCATTTCCATGTTCCACTGCAGTGATAACCACATTTTCACGTTCCACTGCAGTGATTACCACATTTTCACGTTCCACTGCAGTGATAACCGCATTTTCATGTTTGACTGCAGTACTAATCACATTTTCACGTTCCACTGCAGTGATAACCGCATTTTCATGTTCCAATGCATTGATAACCACATTTTCACGTTCCACTGCAGTACTAACCGCATTTTCATGTTCCACTGCAGTGATAACCACATTTTCATGTTCCACTGCAGTGATAATCGCATTTTCATGTTACACTGCAGTGATAACCGCATTTTCATGTTCGACTGCAGTGATAACCGCATTTTCATGTTCGACTGCAGTGATAACCGCATTTTCATGTTCGACTGCAGTGATCACTGCATTTTCCTTGTTCGACTGCAGTACTAACCACATTTTCACGTTCCACTGCAGTATTAACCACATATTCACGTTCCACTGCAGTGATAACCGCATTTTCATGTTAGACTGCAGTGATAACCACATTTTCATGTTCGACTGCAGTACTAACCACATTTTCACGTTCCACTGCAGTATTAACCACATATTCACGTTCCACTGCAGTGATAACCGCATTTTCATGTTCCAATGCATTGATAACCACATTTTCACGTTCCACTGCAGTGATAATCGCATTTTCATGTTCCACTGCAGTGATAACCACATTTTCACGTTCCACTGCAGTGATTACCACATTTTCACGTTCCACTGCAATACTAACCGCATTTTCATGCTCCACTGCAGTGATAATCGCATTTTCATGTTCCACTGCAGTGATAACCACATTTTCACGTTCCACTGCAGTGATTACCACATTTTCACGTTCCACTGCAGTGATAATCGCATTTTCATGTTACACTGCAGTGATCACCGCATTTTCATGTTAGACTGCAGTGATAACCGCATTTTCATGTTCGACTGCAGTGATAACCGCATTTTCATGTTCGACTGCAGTGATAACCGCATTTTCATGTTCGACTGCAGTGATCACCGCATTTTCATGTTAGACTGCAGTGATCACTGCATTTTCCTTGTTCGACTGCAGTACTAACCACATTTTCACGTTCCACTGCAGTATTAACCACATATTCACGTTCCACTGCAGTGATA
>NW_028224097.1:0-2000 GCF_056783735.1 Eptatretus burgeri
TTGCTTCCACCTCAAGAGAGGAGAGGGTTGGTCGTTGTTGGAGCATCTGCAGTCTTGGTGGCGATTAGCTTCGTCTGCAGTCTTGGTGATGATTGGCTTCATCTGCGGTCGTGGTGGCTTGGTCTCGGTCGTCATCTGTGGCCCTTTCGGTGGCTCCTCGTAGTAGTGGTGGCCGAGCAGCCAGGGACGTGGGCCGTGGACTTCGGGTCATGGGTTCGAGTCCCACCGTGGTGGTTTGGAGTCGGTGTGACCGCACGAGGCGGGAAGGTACCCCGGCCCGGCTCTACCGAATAAAGACCCACGGGGACCATTTTCTTTTGGGTGTGTGCGTGTGTCCGTGGGCCCCGTCTGTAAGTAGAATTGTTAAGTGCCTTGTACATTGTGAATTACATTTTTTATTCGTGATAACTCTGCTCTGTGTATCCCTTCCCGATTATTGCTTATTGTAAAATAAACCCCCGTGTTAAATGTTCCAGTTCGTCGTCTGTGTTTTTTCCTTCATTGATCCAGCACGGTGCGTATTGAGAATTAGTGAGGCCGTTTGGGCCGGTAAGTTGTCATTGGGTCCGACGGACTCTGGTAATTCCGCTCGGTTACACTGGACTGAGGTCGCCAGAGTGACCCAGTTCGACAGAGCCCGTCAAGGGTGGGGTTTCCCCGGTAGCTCGACTGCGTGGTTATATAGGTATATCAGAGATCGAGACAATTAACCCTATGCCACGCGGTCAAAATATTGGCGTCTACAATCTGCTAAGGGACCCATGACCTTTGGAGTTGTCCGAGAGTCACGACCTAAATTCTGGGTGTTCGATGGGAGACGACTCTACTGCTCCACCAAGTGGTCGTTTATCGCTGCCGAACCCCGGCTCACAACAAATTTGTGTTGAGGAGTGGGGTTCGAACCCTTGTGCCTACATGAAATTCACCGGATTCAGATCAGGAGTGTACGGAGCACCCCCCCCCCCCATTCCTTCCAAATCACGAGCATTTCAAATTTGTTCTCAGATGCACCATGGCAAGCCAAGATGAGCTGGCTCAGGTGGGTTTAAAGGTAGGTTTTGAGGAACCGATGGCCCAGGACGAAACCCCCATGCAAGAACTTTTCACGCAGCCAAACCAAGAAGGGGTATTAGGAGTGGCAGGGGTGGCATATGACACCCCCTCCCTCCGTCAAAGTGCCCCCCCCCCGATTTCTGCCGGTTCCGCACACCATCATGGCGGATCGGCTCCATTATTTGACATGAGCCAGCTGTTGGAAATTTTGATGCAAAAGATGGACGCGAATGTGCGAGCGATGGATGCGAATACACAGGCACTGAGGGGTGATATGCGAACACAGCGAGGGGAAATGCAGAGCATGGGGTTGAATCTGCGGGCGAGTATAAAGGAGGTGAAAGGCAAAATGGCGGATGAGATTGGCACTGTACGTGGCGGAACGACCGAACCGAGGGGGAGTGTTTAATGTGTTCGGTCTGCGATGGAGACAGTTGAGGTCGGGACGACGAGCGATGCCACCACAATAATTGGGGAGATGTGTAAACTCGGACACGAGGGGATGGCGGGAAAATTAAAGGAGGTGATGGAGACGCAGAAAATAAGAGACGAAAAGCTAGGAATTAACGGAAATAATAAACGAGGTGATGGAGACGCAGAAATCAAAAGAGGGGGACGAATTACATGAAACTGAACAGGGACACACACAAGTAGAGATAATCGGGGACAATGGGGTTGAACTCGTGGAATGTCTCGTGACCTGGTTCGAGCATCAGGTTAACCTCCCTCAGGAACAGAGGGAGATGGTAAGCTCCCTCGAGGTGAGCCGGAACCAGGTAAAGCCGGCGGAACCGCGCGAGGTTGAGCGGGTGAATGATGCGAACGGGTCCATGCAGTGTTTTGGGGGGGGGAGTAGGGTGAATATACTGGTTCTGGCTTACTTTTCCCCATGTAAATGAATGGGGGATTTTCAGCGATTCATTTTTTTTTTCCCTAAAAATAAACCC
>NW_028224098.1:0-2000 GCF_056783735.1 Eptatretus burgeri
GCCAAACAAGGGATACAGATAACGATGAGGGGAAAGGAAAAATGCAAAGGGTGGACAATATGGATACAAAAGCAAAATTGTATTTGACTTGTTTGTGATTTTGTCAAGGTCTGAGGAGAGGGAAGAGGCTCCTACCTGTCTGTCAGAAGGATTAGATATGTCATGACAAAGAGATAAAGAGGATTTTCCAGAGAGTCAGTGAGATCATTGATGAAGAATAGGAATAATATGGGGCTTAGAACACTGCCTTGGGATACTCCAGCCTTGACAAGGAGAGGATAAGAAAGGGTTCCATTGAGCACCATACGTTGACAATGAGTGTGGAGGAAGTCAGTAATCCATGTGTGGAGTTGGCCTTGGATTCCATCGGTAGACGGTTTGGAGAGCAAGGCAGGATTTCAGACTATCAAAAGCTTGGGATATGTCTGGGGGGATGGCCCTGATCTCATGTCTGATATTGATGGCCTCCACCATTTTTGGGAGAGTATAAGCAGCATGTCCAAGGTAGAGTTACCAGGTCTGAATCTGAATTGATGATCTGAGATGAAGCTGTTGGAGAAAATGAATGATTGCATGTCAACTGCGAATGATGGATTCCATGACTTTGCTGATGATTGGAAGTGCAGCAAGCGAATTGGCCTGTAGTTAAGGGGATGTTTTTACACCTTTTTTATGCAATTATATAGTGTTGGCTGATTTCCAATTTCTTAGGTGAATAGAGGAGACCAGTCCTGAAGTGTAAAAAAAAAAATATATATATATAAAACCACGAATACGCGAAGTGCGAATGTCGAAGTGGGTCACACTTTATGACCTGCGATAACACAGGGTCCGTGAATAGTGAATCTGCGAAAACGGGGGTTCAACAGTATATCGATATATATATATATATATATATATATATATATATATATATATATATATATATATATATATATATATATATATATATATATATATATATATTGTTAGGGCAGCGGCTTGGGATCCAAAAGGTCCCAAGTTCAAGCCCCGTTGGGCCACTGAATTAATACACCAGGGGGTTGACTCAGCCTGTCATCCTTCCGAGGTCGGCGAAATGAGTACCAGTGCACTGGGCCGATGCATACCCCGGTTAAAATAGGTGTACCATATCCCTGTGTCGTAAGAGGCGACCAGGGTTGCGTCAGGAAGGGCATCCGGCGTAAAACGTGCCAAATCACTATGCGGATCATGCGGATGATCCGCTGTGGCGACCCCGAACACGGGAGCAGCCGAAAGAAGAAGAAGAAGAAGATTATATATATATGTATATGTATGTATATATATATATATATATATATATTGTTGCGAATTTGCGCTCGCCGGCGTGTGCTCGGCCGCTCGACTCGGACGGCGGCCGCCTCGCCCACCGGAACGGACAATTCATTCGTGACCCTCTCGGACCAACGCCGGGAGCTAGTCACGGGTGGGGGTTTAACCCCACCACGACCGTGCCAATTGCCCACCCGCGCAGGATAGGGTCGCTTGCCAAATTCGATCTACCTAAGTACCTGCTGGTACTTGGTCGACTGGGTGGTCGACCGGGCGATCGTACCTCGCCGCAGGCCGACTCCGGACACGAACCGCTTAAGCGGTCCGTTCCGTGCTATCGGGATAACCTATCGGGATATCGTCAGCCTCGACGGTTCCGATTAATTATCGAGCGTTTTAAGCCCACTACGAACCCTTTACGTGAAGCAGGATGGAGGGTCAATAAAGAAAAGACGAAGCGAAACGGGAAAACAGTTCACACAATACACATTTATTACGCGACACACGGAAAGCACACATATACAGCCAAACAGTCAAAATGCACCTATATCAGTAAAACAAAAGAAACAATGACGCAGAGTTACTACCGACTACGCGCACACACGGCAACACTTATACAGTTCTACTTTACAGACGGCGCCAACACACATTTACTCAAAAGCAAAGGAAAGAAGCCACCCTCATAGACAAGGGGGCAGACGGGCCTA
>NW_028224099.1:0-2000 GCF_056783735.1 Eptatretus burgeri
CAAGCCTACAACCAAAGCAACACTGGAAAGGCTTCAGAAGAAGAACGTGGAAGTCCTTGAGTGTCCCAGCCAAAGCCCAGACTTGAATTTCTTTGAGAATCTGTGGAAAGACTTGAAGATTTCTGATCACCTTCCACCTTGACAGAGCTTGAGCAAATATGCAAGGAAGAATGGGAGAAAAATCCCCAAATCCAGATGTGCAAAGCTGATGTAGACATTCCCAAGAAGACTCGAAGCTGTAATCACTGCCAAATGTGCTTCTACAAAGTATTGACTCAGGGGGTTGAATAGTTATTGACGCAAGACATTTCAGCTTTTTATTTTTCATTAATTTGTAAAAAATTCTAAAAACATGTTTTCACTATGTCATTATGGGGTATTTTGCATCGATCCGTGACAGTTTTTTTTTATTCAATTCATTTTAAATTCAGGCTGCAACACAACAAAATGTGACAAACATTAAGGGGTGTGAATACTTTCTGAAGGCACTGTATGCAGTCAGAGATGCATACAGCATTTGATATCTTGTGGCATAATTTCTGGGGCACAGCATTACTACTTATGTAGTCACCACATGTGTATGCCCGGTGTTGGCTTAATGGTTAGGGTTGTGGGCTTTAGATCCTCGGGTCCTGAGTTGAAATCCTGCTGAAAATTTTTTAGGCGATCCTATTCTGAATTAATACCAGGTGGGGTGAACTCGGCCTGTCCTCCTTCCGAGGTCGGCAAAATGAGTGCCAGCGTGCTGGTATACTGTGTCGGAGTGGCGACCCATCCAGGATTGTTCCCAATAGCCAAGGAGACTGCTTAAGCAGCACGAACGCTCTGCACAGAGTATGGTCCCAATCTCATCCTCCTCCTCAATGGCTCGCCAGCAGGGAGGGTGACTGTGACACCCTGCCAGGACGAAAAACAACACCTGCCAAAGGGCAGATGAGCTCCTTTAGGGAGCCAACGGCCATCCAGTAAGGAGATGGTGTCTCCGAAAAAACACCCAACCGGTTCGACCGGTTTTTAGATCCTCGTGGAGGATCTCTAAGTCTTACTAACGTTGTTGTTCTTGTGGACTTTTTTGTTTCAGAGCCTCCAGTTTTCATAGAAACTTCCTGAAACTTGGCATATATATGTAAAAATACCCTGTGCAGACAGTAACCATCTCCGATTTTGAAAATTCCTCCGAGAAAAAAAGTTATGACGTCAAAATATCTCAGCTAATGGAAATCGCCTAAAAATTATCTCCGAAACTCGGCAAGCTTTTTGAATTCTGTTTCTGGAAATCGAGCAGGGCATTAGCAGAGACGAATTACAGCACATATGATTCATCACTGTGACATCATATCAATTTTTATGACGTCATTCCTATTTTTTGTTTCACATCCCAGAGTTTTCATCGGATCTTCGTGAAACTTGCCATGTATATGCAGAAAGCCAACATGCAGGCAGTAACCATCTCCGATTTTGGAAATTCATCCGAGAAAAAAAGTTGACGTCATAATATCGCCGCTAATGGAAATCGCCTGTACCATTATCTCCGAAACTAGGCAAGCTGTTTGAATTTTGTTTGCGGGAATCAAGCCGGGCGTTAGCACAGATAATTTATCGCAAACCTGATACATCACAATGACGTCATATTCGTTTTTATGACATCATTAAGAGGACAAGGATCTTAGCTCATTTGAGATTGTTTTAGTTAGTAGATTGTAAACAGCAAACACCCAGGGTGGTACTACCGTTCTGACTTAGAAGTGTTAAAGTGGTGCCCAGAACCAACTTACACTCTCCATGTCAGGATTGCTCATCTTACTTTCTGTCTCACTCAAACTATAGCTACCAGGCTAGCTTTAATCTCTCTTTTCTGCAAATAAACATCATATACTTTTCATCATATATTTTTCTTACTCACTCATTTTCCCTCCTCACTTTATTCTCTCTTTTCTTACTTCTCCATGCAGTTCTTTTATTTAAGGCTTAACCTCAATGAGGTCTATTTCGTCCGTGCC
>NW_028224100.1:0-2000 GCF_056783735.1 Eptatretus burgeri
AAAGGAAAAAAATAGGTTGGAATACGAGGAGAAGTTGAAGGAGCAAGGAATGAAGCAGGAAGGAGAAATCAGGAGATTGGAGAGGGAAGAACGAGAGGAACAATGGAATAGAAAACAAAAAGAACATGAATCTGAGGTTGACCAATTGAAAGAAAAGCTGAGGCTGGAGTACGAGGAGATAGACAAAGAACAGCGAATGAAACACAAAATGGAGATGAACCAAATGAAGAAAACCATGAAACTGGATAAGGAAAGACAGGAGAGGAAACGAGGAAGAGTAATTAGACAGCAGCAAATGAAACACAAAAAGGAGATTAACCAAATGAAGAAAATCATGAAACTGGAGAAGGAAGGACAGGAGAGGAAATGAGGAAGAGTAGTGAGAGAACAGCGAATGAAACACAGGAAGGAAATGAGCCAATTGAAAGAAACAATGAGATTGGAAAACAAAGAGCAGGAGGCACAGTGGGAGAGAAAACAACAACTATATGAGTGTGAAATTGAACAACTAAAACGGAGAGCGAAACTGGAGTCAACGGAGATTGAGGAGCTCCGGAGGGAGAACGAACAGCTAATGGGGCTCAGAGAGAAAGAACGACTCAGATGGGAAGGAAAAAGGAACCAGGAAGAGACAGAAATAAGGAACAAGGAGAGAAAATGTATAGAGACACGGGAGACAAGAGACGAGGTGAAAGGAATTGCGAGGGAGAGAAGAGAACAATTAAGACGGAAAGCAAGAATGAGGTACGCAGAGATCGTGAAAGAGCAAGGAGTGAAAAACAGGGAAGGACGGGAGCGACTGAAGGAGAAAGCAAGGTTGACCTACATAAAGATAAGGGAAAGACGCCAGAAAGAAGCAGAGACCAATAGACAAGAGGAGACGACAGAAAGAATAAAATGTATAGAGACACGGGAGAGAGAGGGTGAATTGGACAAGGTTAGAGACGAACACACACACACACAGAGGTGGTGGAGGACCATGAGGGGGAGCTGGCTGACTGGGTAGAGACCCAGTGCGAGCAGCGGGATGGCCTCCTCCAGGAACGAGGGGAGGGAGTATGCCCCCTTGAGGCAAGTCACGACCAGGTGAGTTCGGTCGTGCTTTGCGAGGTTGAGGAGACGGGTGCTGTGGACAGGTGTACGGAGAGCTTGGGGGGTATAGAGGCCCCGGAGACCCTTGTGGGGACACGAATCCCCAGTGTAGTTGTCCCTGTGTGTGTGGTGCAAGGTGTGAGTGCGTCCCCGTGTGTGGAAGCGACCCCGTGTGTGAGTGGTGTAGTGGCGAGTGTGCCGGAGTGTGTGCTTCCCAGCACGCCGTGTGTAAAAGGGGCACCGCAAGTGAGTGAGGCACTGCGGGTGAGTGCCCCCGCGTGTGTGAGTGAGGCACGGTGTGTGGATGAGGCACCGCGGGTGAGTGCCCCCGCGTGTGTGAGTGAGGCACGGTGTGTGGATGAGGCACCGCGGATGAGTGCCCCCGCGTGTGTGAGTAGTATGGTTTGTATGAATGGAGCACCACGTGTGAGTGGTATGGGTTATGCAAGGGAGGCCGTGTGTGTGAGAGAGCGGTATGTAAGGGAGATGTCGGTTGGCATGCGGGAGCACGCAGCCGCGTCTCCCGGTGTGAATGTGATGGAATGGAGTGTGAGCGTCATAACACGCGGGAGTGCGTGTGTCGAATGGCGACGACGACGACATGTGAGTAAAGAAAGCCGAGTCGCGGCTGTAGTTGTTTCGGGGACCGTGCCGGGTTCACCCAGCAGTGAGCACGCGGTCCGTGCTGTGCAACGCATGAGGCCACCACGTGCTCGCTTGCGAGAGTGAAGTCCCGGTCCGGAAACGCACGCGGTGGATTTGCCGATCCCGCGGACGGACAAAGTTTAGGCAGGATTATGGATTTGGACCGGACGGGTTCTCCACGCGATCGTGTGTGTTAAGCTCCAACGGGCAAAGCACATGTGTTCGCGTGGGGAACCCCTCGAGACGTGGGGCTTGTTTTTTTA
>NW_028224101.1:0-2000 GCF_056783735.1 Eptatretus burgeri
AAAATATCGTCAAAATCCCAACAGAACACGTTTCATTGCAGTGAATATTGGAATCGCACAAGTTTCATTTTTTTTTTTTTTTTACTCTCAGGAACACATGCATCTCAATGCAAATCACCCACCATGCTCCCAGCTGGTTAATCATCTCCTGCACTCTACAAAACGTTTCGTGCAAATCATTGCATTTACAAATCTGTAAAACCTCCACACAATATAATATAACAACCTCACTGCCAACAAACTTCCAGTGAGTTCAATGAACAAAAAGTAACTCTTAAAACTCTTACAAACAGGTAACTTATAATATTTATCTATTTTAACCCTATCTCGGCGTCTCAGCCGTGTCCTCGGCCTCTCTCTCACAGCTGGTCCGTATCAATGCAAACATGTGGCATGTCGCTTCATCATGCCTATTTAATTACGCATCTGGCTCCTTAACGAGCCTCTTCTTGTCATCTGACTCCTCTTCTTCTCCAGCACTTTTCTAAAACAACTACAGTACTTATTGTTTACTTTAAAACGGACTCCCTCCGCCAGATCCTCTTCTTTCTCTCAATAAAATTATCTGACAATGAACTTTTCTTTGTTTGAAATGCGTTACCTGCTGAGAGCGCTCTCCCTTACCTTCGCTCAAGCACTTGTCGTTCCTCCAGGCACTGCCTCCGGCAGATGAAGCACCTCCGGTCACGAGCACCGCACCAACGTCGGTTCGAATCCGAGTCACGGCGCCAACTGATGTGGATTTTTTTAACCCACCTTGTTGTGATCGTTGTCCTCCTGAAGGATTCTAACTGGTCGATTGTGGAATCCTATTTGACTTCAGACAGAGTTTTACGTTTGTCCGATTTGATTATAAAATCCTACAAAAAAACCCTATCGACACTGATAAAACTGATGTCCACACAAGTCCTTCCTTGTGAAACAATTTATTTCCTAATTATACACCATACACTTCTCACCCTTGTACAATGAACTTAAGAATCCCCATTGATTGCAATATTATTTGGTTCTATTTCATTTATTCTTACTTTAGTTAACAGTTAGACCAACCCGATTCAATTCACTTCTACATTACATCAGAGAGTTTTATTCTAACTTGGTACTTGGTCAGTTCCAAGGAGTACGAGCCACTGAGAAACTATACTTCCTCACGTGCTCGTACTAAGAAAATGTGCCTTTCAAAACATTTTATACTTTCATGAGAGAGAGGTTGGGGGATATTCACCCAGACTGTAGACGTGTCCTTTAGACAAAAGCCACTTCGTACATTTTCTAAGCAAAGGTTCATTTATCAGCTCGGTCACTCTGCTCCAGAACAACACATTTCTTATCATTTAGGGCAAAAGTCTTTTGGCCAGAAATGACAGCCAATTCAATTTGCAGCATAGAAGTTACATTTCTGAAACTCCATTTGTTACAATTTAAAATACATTAATATAAATTTTTCCCCACAACGCCACATTGGTGTCAGGGTGTTGGATGTTCGAACCCCTCTAAATTATATACCAGGATTAAAATCTCGCCACGAATTGGAATCTAAAATTACTACAGAAAAGCGCGCGAGCGCGGGAAAATTTTGGCGGGATTTTTCAAATTTAAATTAATTGGCGGCAAACGGGACTTCTGCACCATGGCGGATGTGCAGATGTTTGAGGAGGAAGGCCACGTGTCTGGCAGCGAGTCGGGGGAAGAGGGGAGAGACGGGGGTAGGGTTGGAACCTCCCCCATTCCGAGCGTGGACCGTGCTTCATTGCCCGTAACGGGGCCGGCAGTGCCGGAAACCGGCGCGATGTCGATCCAGACACTGTTGGAACGTTTAATAGGGGACATGATGGTACAAATGGCAAATCAATTCGTGACACAGAGGGCAGAAATGACGGCACAGAGGGCAGAAATGACGGCACAAATGGCAAATCAATTCGTGACACAGAGGGCAGAAATGACAGATCAATTGGGGGTAATGGGGGTACAGTTGGGTGCACGGATTGATTTAATGAGGG
>NW_028224102.1:0-2000 GCF_056783735.1 Eptatretus burgeri
CACGGGAAGGTTTTTGGCGGTAAAAAGAAAAAACAATCTTATTTATGATGAAGCTTACTGAATTTTCAAACAGTAGAGGACAGTGGAGGTCAAGTGTGGAGAACATTGGAGCCTAAGCATCTCAGAAGTTGTAGGTTAAAATTAGCTGAAGGCAAGATTAATGACAATTTGAATCATAAACTTCTGCAAACCAAGGAAATCCTTTTTCAATATTTGATGATGTTGAAACCCAAGCTGGCACTTGAATGGTCTTTAGGAATGGAAAATCTGCCTTCTCTGTATGTCACATGGCATGACTTTTTGTCAAACTAGTTAACACATTGTGTTTGATTCTTTAAAGCCCTCAGGGTGACTTTGGATGAGCATTAACATGCTATCTATGAAAATATTAGTGCTGTCCAAACTGTCCTGAACTTAATGGGGAATATTGTCCGAATTTTCCAAGATATTTTGTTGTTGATAATTTGTTGAAGGAATATTTTTCAAAATAATTGTTGAGATACCATCAACATAAGCTCAGATTTGAGAATTGTGTTGCAAGCAATGAAAGCTTAGAATACCATAAAATAATACATATTGCTTCGGATATCGCTTCGGAGTGGGTTTAGATTATACCAGTTATTTCAATTGCACACGTTCAGCATGAGTGTATGGCAGACAGTGTCAAGTTTGTTTTAATGAGGTTCCCTTCATCTCTCCTCCCAAAATGTTCATGTCTAAGCCCCCATCTCCCCACCTTTGTGTTTTCTGTGGTTTTCCCCATTGTGATCTGTCATGTTTTCATTTAAAATAACAGCAGCGCCAGGCTTCATGTGCACCCCAGACAGCTACAAGGAACAGAACCATCAAGAACCAAGTGTGTCCATGTGGTTGGCATGAGCATGGGACAGAGAAGAGCATGAGACTCTGAGAAGGTGGGGGTGAGGCCCCCCCACCCACTGGAGGGGGGGCAATCACCGTGCACAGGGTGGCCACTGGCGCCACCCCAGGAAAACACTATAAGAGGCCAAGAGTAGAAATCGCTCTTTCCTCTTGGTTCCTCTCGCACTCTCTGTTCCTGCACGCACTCTTTCCCAGCAACGATGTGTCTGTCTGTGTCTCTCTCTCTCTCTCTCTCTCTCTCTCTCTCTCTCTCTCTCTCTCTCTCTCTCTCTCTCTCTCTCTCTCTCTCTCTCTCTCTCTGTCTCTCTCTCTCTCTCTCTCTCTCTCTCTCTCTCTCTCTCTCTCTCTCTCTCTCTCTGTGTCTCTGTCACTCTCTCTGTCTCTCTCTCTCTGTCACTGTCACTGTCACTGTCACTGTCACTGTCACTGTCACTGTCACTGTCACTGTCACTGTCACTGTCACTGTCACTGTCACTGTCACTGTCACTGTCACTGTCACTGTCACTGTCACTGTCACTGTCACTGTCACTGTCACTGTCACTGTCACTGTCACTGTCACTGTCTCTGTCTCTGTCTCTGTCTCTGTCTCTGTCTCTGTCTCTGTCTCTGTCTCTGTCTCTGTCTCTGTCTCTGTCTCTGTCTCTGTCTCTGTCTCTGTCTCTGTCTCTGTCTCTGGGCTCTCTTTCTCTCGTCTGTCTGTCTGTCTCTCTCTCTGTCTCTGTCTGTCTGTCTGTCTCTCTCTCTGTCTCTGTCTCTAGGCTCTCGTCTGTCTGTCTGTCTCTCTCTCTGTCTCTGTCTCTAGGCTCTCTTTCTCTCTCTGTCTGTCTGTCTCTCTCTCTGTCTCTGTCTCTAGGCTCTCTTTCTCTCTGTCTGTCTGTCTCTCTGTCTGTCTCTGTCTCTAGGCTCTCTTTCTCTCTGTCTGTCTGTCTGTCTCTCTGTCTCTGTCTCTAGGCTCTCGTCTGTCTGTCTGTCTCTCTCTCTGTCTCTGTCTCTAGGCTCTCTTTCTCTCTCTGTCTGTCTGTCTGTCTCTCTGTCTCTCTGTCTGTCTCTCTGTCTGTCTGTCTCTGTCTGTCTGTCTGTCTCTGTCTGTCTGTCTGTCTCTCTGTCTGTCTGTCTGT
>NW_028224103.1:0-2000 GCF_056783735.1 Eptatretus burgeri
CAAAATCAGATCCAGAAGAGATGGAGTACCATTGGTTGAGATCCGGGTCGGGAAGTTGACCGATTGAGTCAGTCCCAATGAGTCACAGAAAGCTTTTGCTGACGTCCCATGGCAGGTGAGAGAGGTACCCACACCTAGCCAACTGGCGTGATGACAATTGAAGTCGCCACATAAGAGGAAGAGAGAGTTTGGATGAGAAGATGGTCCATGTTTTCGGATAGTGAGGTGTAGCTGGAGTCATCACGGTTCGGGGGACGGTACAGAGAACATAAAAACATGAGGGGGGAGTGGGGGGGAAGCCGAAGCCAGAGGTGCTCCTGGGGTGGTGGGGGCGTGAGAGCAGTGCAGGGAGAGTGAGGTATAGAGTCTTTGATGAAGAGAGCAAACACCTCCACCAGGACGAGGCTCAGGTCTGTCATACCGTAAGAGGGAGTAACCAGGGAGAGATACTTGGGAGTCAGACACGTCTTGGGAGAGGGAAAGTTTCTGTTAGGCAGATAATGTCTGGTTTGTCAGTGGCAACCTGCATGGAAAGATCTGAAAGGTTTGAGCGAAGGCCCCGGATATTTGAGGTCCACACATTTAATGAAGAGGTAGGGGAGGAGGCTTTGGGTGCAGGAGGTGGAGGGGGCGGGGGAGGGTAGGATGAGGGACGAGGGGGAGGTAAGGAGGGTTGCTGAAGGAGTGTGGGATATTGCAGAATAGCGAGGGGAGGGGGCTGAATGAGGAGGAGAAAAGGCTCTGTGGTGCTGGGAGAGAGGGGGACAAGAGACAAGGAAGATGGCAGTTGAGGATTTGAGGAGGTGGAGTGAAGAGATGGAGGTGAGAGGGCAGTGGAGGGAGGCAGGTTGGTGGATGAGAGGGGGGGCAACTTGGAGAAGGAAGAGTGAGGGGGATGAAAGGTGGGAGAAAGGTGAGGGGGAATTTTTGAAAGAGGTGAGAGGGAGGCTTGGAGGGAGAAGAGTGGGATGGTTGCTTTGAGAGTGAGAGTGAGGGGTGAGGGGGTGAGTTGGCACTGAAGTTGGAAAAAAGAATGGTTGATGGAAAGCGAGCATCCATGGCAAACTGTGGTTTTTAAAAGTTTTAGGTCAGAGATGCGATTTAACACAATTCTTGATGGATGCAATGAAGGCGAATTCAGAGCATGGAGAGAAGAAGGGCTGTAATAGTTGGATTTTTTAGGCACGGAATGAAGGGGAGGTTCAAATGAGAGCAGTCTGTTAAAATAGCAGAAGAGAAGTGCATTGTGAAACAGTAAAGAGTACCACATGTGTGAGAGAGGAAGATGAAGCATTATAAGATCGTTTTTGTTGTTAATATTAATGTATGAGAGAGTTCAACAGATTAGGTCATGGAAGTGTAAAAAAAAAGAAATCGAGGAAGACGAGGAGGAAGTTAAGAGGAAGAAGAAGTAGCAGAATCGGGAGAAGGTGAGCGTGTTGTTGTTATTGTTGGGTTTTTTTTTTTTTTTTTTTTTTTTGAGATAAGAAAGAGATTAGTTGGGAGAATGGGGGATGTTTGGAAAGTGGGGAGGATGAAAATTGAAGGTAATGGGGAGGATAGAAATTGAAGGTAATGGGGAGAAAAAAACAAACAAACAAACAAAAAAAAACGATCGAACACCGAGTGGAACCGGTAGGCCTCAAACCTAGGACTAGGCCTCAAACACCAAGTAAGAACGTCGACAAAAATACTCACAAAATAGCACGATTTTTGAAACAAAACCGAACTAGGAACACACATTAACATGTAGGTGAGAAAATTAAACAGTTAAAACGGGACAAATAACAACCGGAACTTAACTTTGAGAATGTCAGCAGGGAGCCCCGAAGGAGACCTCTTGCCGCTCAAAACCCATAGGAGTATATTCTACTGTGGGAACTGTGGAAACATCTTTCATTTTTTCTTGGGAAGTTTTTAAAAGTGGTTTAAAAAATTTCTCTTGTTTTCTTTCAAATGCTTCTTCGCCCGTTAGTTTCTGTCTGCGTTTCTTCTTTATG
>NW_028224105.1:0-2000 GCF_056783735.1 Eptatretus burgeri
TCATTTTTAAAACATACTTAAAATACCCTAAAATGGTTTTGATTAAACATGTTTTCAGTTCGTGTTCTGAGATAAAATATAAACACGAGACCTTGTCTCACAGAATAGTTCCTGTTTTTTTTTCACAGCATGACTGTCCAAAAACACTTCCTCATTTTCACAGCACGACCGTGTCAAAAAACACTTCCTCATTTTCACGGCATGAACTGAAAACATTTGAAACAAAACTTTTTTATGGCGTGGTTTATACACAAATATGATTTGCAACTCGGGCGGTGGCCAGATGAGATCATTAAGAGAAGTTTATCATTTCGTAATGGCACAAAAGGGGTATCTTAAAAAATATAAAGATTCAAATGTTTTGTTTGTCAATATTTTAGATGGGGATTATTGTGCAAAGAAAATCAAACTATTGAAGGAATTTGAGAATGAACAAATCTTTATAGGTTCAATGAGTGAGCTAAACAATATGCATCGGTTATTTGATAAAGAGTGTCCCGAGGCTTAGACGTTTTAGATATTTCTTTCGAATCACCTTTAACAAATCTTTATCTTATTGTATGGATTATTTGAAAAAAAAGTGTCCCCAGGTTAAAAGGGGAGACAAATAAATATACCTTGGGATAAAAGGGGGTTTATTTTTAGGGAAAAAAAAATATGAATCGCTGAAAATCCCCCATTCATTTACATGGGGAAAAGTGAGCCAGAACCAGTATATTCACCCTACTCATATCAGTTGGGGAGATGTCGTGTCTTGTCTTCTTTTTCCTGACATTCCTGCAGTTATCTGCAATTAGTAATTTATTTTCTTGCATTTCACCTTGCTGTTTATTTTCAGCAGGAGCATTTAATTAATTTGATGCATGATGGCATCAGGTGCAGGGGAGAAGGTCAGGGTGTGTTCATGACAGGAAATGTATGTCCAAGCACCAATGTCTATTGACCATCACTTTTCTCAGGAGTGATGATTGTGTTTGACTGTCCATATATTTATTGACTGAAGGGTGAGCACATAGGATATGGGGCTCCAAAGAGCGCTCTCCCTTTGAGCTTGCTTTTTTTTTTTAAGATCCACTGTCTCATTTCACTCTTAGACAGTCAATGAAACTACATTTTGTTTGGTCGCTCAACGTGAAGCATCGAGGTGTGTGCAAACCCTCTTGAACATCTATATCTCTATTGTTGACATCCTCCCCACTCGCCGAGCATTCCCTCTCGTTCGCCACATCTCTGTTCAGCTCTATCAATGTCAGTTCGGACAGCCGGGGCAAATCCCATCCCTCTGGACTATGGAGTATCTTGCCAAATCGCCAGGAAATGGCAGATCCTGTTGCTTGGTTGATAAAGCTGACTGTAGGTGCAGAGGTTCAAAGTGCAAAGTCAATTGCATATTTATGTTCAGCATGTATACAACTGTTCCATGATGATCGGCGACTTGCAAATGAGCAACTTCTCGTGTTTTTTGACGAGTGACTGCACACCAGGTTTGGAGTAGATTTTTCAAAATTCCTCTTCCCATGGAAACATGGCATGCATATTGTTCAGGTGCTGCTGTTTTCAAATGGTCTGCAGTTTGCAGGTATATTATGTCATTTGGTGCGACTGTTCTGGTCCCCTTTGAGTTTATCTGTTTCACTTTTCAATTTCATTTTACATTTAAAAAGAAAAATATTTTGCTATTCCTATCAAGGTTGACTTAAAGGCATCACAATCCAACGTATTCTTCATTACTGTGAATGAATGCAATTTGTGACTTATTTTGAAGAGTAATTGGTGCATCCGTATTCGACAGCAATGCCGTGCTTCTGGAGATGCTCGAGGTGTTGCGGAAAGGAGGCCGGGTTGACCTACTTGTACCCATCGCCACTTTTGTCTCGACCTTTGGGTTGTCGGGCATTGAAGAGATTGGGGCAGCCATGCATGACGGCTTTGATCTCTCACCCAATCAGAAGTATGTCATCACTTGTGCTTCCATGATCGATCCATAGCCCCATCTCTAC
>NW_028224106.1:0-2000 GCF_056783735.1 Eptatretus burgeri
TTAAAAATTAATGTCCTTGACAGGCAATCCAAAGCATATATACCAAGCAGATGCAGCCAATTGTATAATTTTGAAAGGTTTGTTTTTGTTTTCAACATATTTGGTAATCAGAAAAGCAGGTGACGCATGATTATAAGTATGAGTTACATATGCTCTTTGACATTCTTCAAAGTACAAGTATTAATCTGCATATATTCTGCCTTTTTATAAATGTATGTTGAGATCAATTTTTAAAAACGCTTGTAATTGACATGCTGTTTGTTCTACTTGGTTGCATGATGTATAAAACAACAAAACAAAACAGACATATTGGTGAAATGTGTTATTTCCTCCTTGATCAATCCACTTTTGCTGTGCAAACAGCCTGTCTTGTGAATGCATCAATTTGACAATATTTTCTATCACAGTCCATTGTAATTTTACTCAAATGCTCACATGAATATGGGGGGACTACAAAATGACAGTCTTGTCCAGCTATCACATTTTATCCATCCAAGAGTTTCCTTCACCTTGTCATATTGGTGTACAGGTTGCTCTCAGCTGTTGATCCAGGTGCTCCCACAGGTTTGCCATCGGTTGTTGGTGTGTATTTTGGCAAACCCAGGAAAAATGTTGAATGCTGTTTCCTTCTCCAGACTGTCAACACAAAAAAGGTTGGTATGTAGCAACATCCTCATGAATAATATGGACACAAACCTCCCAGTACAGTAAGTCCTGTTAATACAATCGGAGGAGTCTTCGAAATGTCATTGTACTTGGCAAAATCGAGATGTCCATGAACAAACAACAGGTCTGTCTTTCCCTCCATTCCAAATTACGATAACACTCCAACCTCCATACGTTGCCTTTGATGAAGACTTTGGGATCAGTCGACATTCAATCTTCTCCAAAAGCATATGCAACCTCTGGATGTGAATTACCGAAACCTGAACTCGGTAGAGGAGAGAACACACCTCCAATCTATTCTCATTTTAAAAAATCGTACAGCTTCTCATTAAAATTTTCATTTATTTGTATTTGCTTTTCGGATGTTTTCTGATGGTTCTGTGATTTTTTTTCCCAGTGTTTCAACTTCGATGTCCGTCGGCATGCAAAATTTCAGCTTTCTCCGTCACACGGACATAACCGATTTTTTAATATCAATCCGTGAGTCAATCAGTGGTTAGAAAGAGCTTTATCTATCTAAAATTCCAGCAGTGTGTGTGTGAGTGTGTTTTGACCGCTGTTTCTCGAAAACCACTGGTCTGATCTAATTGAAACTTGCCAGGTATATTGCTGGGTCCCTGTGGATGTGCCTTTTCAAGGTTTGATATTAATCGGACAAGTGCTTCCCAAGTTATGGCCATTTATTTACCAACCAATGAAAGGACGTGTTGCTGCGTAGGCCGGTGCGCAGCCGGCCGACGATGACGTCATGTGCCGTGCCAGTTTCGATGGGGATCGGTGCCTTAGTTACTGTGGTGTAGGAGTGCCAATGGTCAATGGCAGCGGATGTCATGGCAAGCAAAGACAGGGAGGTAAACTTGATTTTACTTTTAATTAACTCGGTGTGTGTAAGTATCACAGCAGTTGTTACTTCAATGCAAGTGATAATTCGTGGAACGATGTGATCATTCCGCACGGGCACGCACCACTTCCGGATAGTGATGACACTGTATTCTAATAATTTCTCGATTTCTTATGCGCATTTATAGATAAACACAATGCCCCAATCCAGTCGTCGCTTATGAGAGCGAAGGAATGGCCTATGTGGTTGTTTCTAACTCACGGTTTGAAAGTTTTTTTTGGGGGGGGGGGAGGGTTTGCACATACAGGCATGCGAGAGCGAAGGAACAGCCAGTGTGGTTGTTGTTTCTGGCTCGTGGTTTGAAAGTTTTTTATTTTTTGGTTTGCACGTACGGGCACGCGAGAGTGAAGGAACGGCCTGTGTGGTTGTTGTTTCTGGCTCACAGTTTGAAAGTATTTTTTTTCAACGTACAGCCACGCACGCACGTACGGGC
>NW_028224107.1:0-2000 GCF_056783735.1 Eptatretus burgeri
TAAATATTGGTTGAAACCTAGAAACCAATGTCATTAACAAAGGAAGAGAAAAAGGAATTTAGAAAGAACAGTATGTCATATTTGAGGGAGAGGTCAAAGTTAGGTATCATCATCCTACTGGAAAATATAGAGGTCCAGCTCATTCCCATTGCAATCTCAATTACAAGCCCCCAAACTTTATTCCTGTCTTTCTTCACAGGAACGCTCACTATGACATGCATCTATTTATAAATGAACTTTCAAAGACATCTGGAGATATTTCTGCCATTCCGAACACAGATCAAAAATACATCTCATTCACAAAAACAATTCATACATCCCCCAAAACCCATATCAGATTTCTTGACACATACAAGTTTATGGCAAGTCCATTATCTAACTTAACATCAAATATTAAAAACTTACCGAATGTTAAATCACATTTCTCAAATCAAGAAGAGATTGATCTCTTATTACAAAAGGGAATATATCCGTATGACTACATGGATTCATTTGAGAAGTTTAAAGAAACACAACTTCCTTCAAGGGAAAGTTTCTATCGCAAGTTGAATAAAACTCATATTTCCGATCGAGATTATACACAAGCTAAAAAGGTTTGGGAGAAGTTTAATATTAAGAATCTTGGAGAATATCATGATTTGTATCTTAAAACTGATGTATTGTTATTGGCTGATGTGTTTGAAACTTTTAGAACAGTCTGTCACAATAAAAATTCTTATGGATTAGACCTCGCTCACTATTACACAGCCCCGGGTGTGGCTTGGTGTTTTTACAGCCATTTTTCCCTGCTGTGCAGGGGTTGGGCTTTTTCTTGAGGCAATGTTTTATGGCCGGATGCCCTTCCTGACGCCAACCCTGGTCGCCTCTTACGACACACAGGAGGAGGGTGAATATACTGGTTCTGGCTCACTTTTCCCCATGTCAATGAATGGGGGATTTTCAGCGATTCATATTTTTTTCCCTAAAAATAAACCCCCTTTTTATCCCAAGGTATATTTATTTGTCTCCCCTTTTAACCTGGGGACACTTTTTTTTCAAATAATCCATGCAATAAGATAAAGATTTGTTAAAGGTGATTCGAAAGAAATATCTAAAACGTCTAAGCCTCAGGACACACTTTATCAAATAACCGATGCATATTGTTTAGCTCACTCATTGAACCTATAAAGATTTGTTCATTCTCAAATTCCTTCAATAGTTTAATTTTCTTTGCACAATAATCCCCATCTAAAATACTGAAAAACAAAACATTTGAATCTTTATATTTTTTAAGATACCCCTTTTGTGCCATTACGAGATGATAAACTTCTCTTAATGATCTCATCTGACCACCGCCCGAGTTGCAAATCATTTTTGTGCATAAACCACGCCATAAAAAAAGTTTTGTTTCAAATGTTTTCAGTTCGTGTCATGAAAATGAGGAAGTGTTTTTTTTGACATGGTCGTGCTGTGTGAATGAGGAAGTGTTTCTGGACAGTCATGCTGTGAAAAAATAGGAACTATTCTGTGATACAAGGTCTCGTGTTTATATTTTATCTCAGAACACGAACTGAAAACATTTGAATCAAAACCATTTTAGGGTATTTTAAGTATGTTTTAAAAATAATTCATACAATTTGAGAATATATCTCCCAGTTATTTTCCAAGCTGTCTCTCCCGAAGCGTCATTTCCTGTGGCCACACCCAATGATTAAGCAATCTCCTCATCGTTGCTTTATAAGTGATTCGCCAGACAAAGTTTCTGCCAGACGGGATTTTCATTTTTACAACTGAGACATGAGCGATCTTTCTTCCGCGAACAAAACAGCTCAACACAAAGTTGGTAAGCCTGTGTATAGGTTCCTCTTTGAACGATGAAGCAATTGATTATAAATTAAATCGTGATAATTCTGATATATATTTTTTTTCTTGGCAGGTCCTTGGAAGAAGAGCAGTTTACATATCATGACGAGGTGCATGAAATTAATGCTCTTATTGAAGAGGTCAATCATCTTAGAAGA
>NW_028224108.1:0-2000 GCF_056783735.1 Eptatretus burgeri
TATATATATGTATATGTATATATATGTATATATATGTATATATATATATATATATATATATATATATATATATATATATATATATATATATCTTCCTCTTTTGGCTTGCTCGCGTTAGGGGTCGCCACAGCGGATCAACCGTCTCAATTTCGCTCTATCCTCCACATCTTCCATTGACACTCCAACCACCCGCATGTCCGCCCTCACCGCATCCATTAACCTCTTCTTTGGCCTTCCTCTTCTCCTCCTGCCTGGCGGCTCCATCTTCAACATCCTTCTCCCGATACACTCCGTTTCCCTCCTGTGCACATGTCCAAACCATCTCAATCTCGCCTCTCTCACTTTGTCTCCAAACCGTCCTACCTGCGCTGTCCCTCTAATATACTCATTTCTTATCCTATCCCTCCTCGTCACTCCCAACGAGAATCGCAGCATCTTTAACTCTGTCACCTCCAGCTCCGCTTCCTGTCTTATTGTTAGTGCCACCGCCTCCAAACCATACAACATAGCTGGTCTCACTCCCGTCTTATATACTTTCCCCTTCACTCTTGCAGCTACCCTTCTGTCACAAATCACTCCTGCAACTCTTCTCCACCCACTCCATCCTGCCTGCACTCTCTTTTTCACTTCTCTCTCCGTTACTTTGGACAGTTGATTCCAAGTATTTCAACCAATTCACCTTCCCCACCTCAACTCCTTGCAACTGCACCATACCACCACCCTCACTCTCATTTACGCACATGTACTCCGTCTTACTCCTACTGACTATCATTCCCCTTCTCTCCATTGCGTACCTCCACCTCTCAAGGCTCGCTTCAGCCTGCTCCCTACTCTCCCAACAGATCATGATGTCATCCGCGAACATCATAGTCCATGGAGACTCCAGTCTGATCTCGTCCGTCAACCTGTCCATCACCATTGCAAACAGGAAAGGGCTCAGAGTCGATCCTTGGTGCAATCCCACTTTAACCTTAAACCGGTCCGTCATTCCTACCGCACACCTCACCGCTGTCACACTGTCCTCAAACATATCCTGCACGATCCTCACATACTTCTCCACCACTCCCGACTTCCTCATACAATACCACAACTCCTCTCTTGGCACCCTATCATATTCTTTCTCGAAATCCACAAACACACAATGTAACTCCTTCTGGCCTTCCCTATACTTCTCCATCAACATTCTCAAAGCAAACATTGCATCAGTGGTGCTCTTTCCTGGCATAAACCCATATTGCTGCTCAGAGATCGTCACCTCTCCTCTCAACCTAGCTTCCACTACTCTTTCCCACAACTTCATGGTGTGGCTTCACAACTTTATCCCTCTGTAATTTCCACAGCTCTGCACATCACCCTTATTCTTGAAAATCGGAACCAGTACACTTAATCTCCACTCCTCCGGCATCCTCTCACTTTCCAAGACTTTCTTAAACAATCTGGTTAACAACTCCACTGCCATCTCTCCTAAGCACTTCCATGCCTCCACTGGTATACCATCTGGGTCAACCGCCTTTCCTCTTTTCATCTTCTTCATAGCAGTCCTCACTTCATCCTTACTGATCCACCCCACTTCCAGATTCACTATCTCCACCTCTTCCAACCTTCTCTCTCTCTTATTTTCTTCATTCATCAGCTCCTCAAAGTTCTCCATCCACCTTCTCAACACACTCTCCTCGCTCGTCAGCACATTCCCATTTGCGTCCTTTATCACCCTAACCTGCAGCACATCCTTCCCAGCTCGGTCCCTCTGTCTTGCCAATCGGTATAAATCCTTTTCCCCTTCTTTTGTATCCAACTTCTCATACAGCTCGTCATATGCCTTTTCCTTGGCCTTTGCCACCTCTCTTTTTGCTTTTCGCCGCCACTCCTTGTATTCCTGCCTACTTTCTTCATCTCTCTGACTATCCCACTTCCTTTTCGCCAACCCCTTCTTCCTTATACTTTCCTGTACTTCCTCATTCCACCACCAAGTCTCCTTATCTTCCTTCCTCTGTCCAGAT
>NW_028224109.1:0-2000 GCF_056783735.1 Eptatretus burgeri
GGTTCACTGCGTTCAGTTCAAAAGGGAAGGCCTTGGACTGCGTGTGAGCAGCCAGCCACGTTCCCTGTCACCTGCATTGTTTTGAGCCAGAGACTGCATGCAAGCAGCCTGGCTCCCTGCTAACTGCTTTTCTTTTTGCAGAGTTCATTGATCCTGGGCCATGGTTTAGTGTAAAATTTGTAAGTTAAGGTTAAGATGTACTGTAAATATGAGTGCGCCCCCGGCATGTATGTCCTAGCGCCGGCAATTTTATTTAAGTCGTCCGTGTGAGTGAGTTTGTTTAGGTAGTTACGCAGCCCTTAGGTTATTTATTTTGGGGACACGAATACCATGAATGTCGCACTCAGGGATCCGTAGGTAAAATGTACTAGGGGAAAACTACACATGATGGCACACGAAAATTTGACGACTCGGGACGAGTCTGTAAAAAGGGGAGGGGGTAGTGTTGTGGTTACCAAATTCGCAAACCACCATTCAGGTCCCTTAGGTGAGATATCTCCGTAAGTATATGTGTAGTTAGGCCCAAACTCGTTGTCTAGTGGGAATAAATGTTATTCATGCGTGCTGCGACTCTTCAGGATAGCCGTTTTTCTTTTACTATCTTTATTTTGGACCAACCGCCATTGTTACCACCACCAACCACAACATCAACCACCCACCGCGGCGCCGCTTCACGTCACACCTCGCAACCGTCGCATCGCCACCGTTCTTGCGCCGCTTGTGGGTACCGGTGTTGGACTCGTGCAGGGCGCGCGCCGAACAGCGTGTACAAAACCACAGATTTTCCACTTCAAAAACGGATCAAAAACGACACACGCCCACTTTTGTTCCGTCCAATCGGTGAGCGAGGGGCGATTTGGCCCCGCCTCCAGGGCGTTGGAGGGCGATCGCTATATGCAAATTTATGGATCAAAATGCATTCACGCCCACTTTTTCTCGGGCCAATGGGGAGCGAGGTGAAAGGTCGAAGGCAGGGGGTCAAAGATGAGAGAGCGAAGCCACGGGGCTTATATAAGCGACCGCGTTCGTCAGTAGAGGGAGTTAAGACTTCGCGGGCGGTGGAGTTGGGAAGAAGAAGCAAGAAGGAGTTGGTCGTTGTCGTGTGCGTTGGAGTCGGAGCGAAGGGGACGGAGCTGTGGAGTGGCGGCGAGGGCAGACGAGGGGGTGCTCGCGTCGTGCCGGGAGCTGCACACCAGGGAGGCCGACGGCGCGACCTGGTCGAGGTGGAGACGCTCGTCGCGGGACTCGAGGCAGAGTAGAAATCCTCTATACCCCGAGCATCAGCAACCCCCTCCTGTTTCCCCCCCGCGCTGAGATAGTGCGACCAAGGGGGCCCCTTTCCCACCCCCTACCAGACACTGCCCGCGAGGCCCGTGGAGTTGAGGCACCATCGCCGCTCCGCGTCTCATCACCAGACGGGTAGGCCGGTCTCGGCCTCAGGCCCGCCTCATCCTTGAGGGTTCTCTTTTCTTTTTCTTGGTTTTGGATATGTGTTGTCGGCGCCGTCTGTGAAGTAAAATTGTATAAGTGTTGCCGTGTGCTCGCGTAATCGGTATTAGATCTGCATTGTCGCATTTGCATTGTGTTTCTTTTTCCTTTTCTATGTGCTTTTGGTGGAATTGAATATGTGTGCTTTCCGTTCATCGCGAATAAATGTGCTTTGTGTTGAACTGTTTCCCGCTTCGCTTCGTCATTTCTTTCATTGAATCCTCATCTTGCTTCACGTAAAGGGTTGGTAGTGGGCTGAATACGCCCGATAATTAATCGAACCGTCGAGGCCGACGATAACACTGCTCGGTTATCCCGATAGTACGGAACGGGTCGCTTTAGTGGCCCGTGTCCGAAGTCGACCTGCGGCGAGGTGCGATCGCCCGGTCTACCCTCCGTGTGGGTACTTAGGTAGGTCGAATTTGGCGAGCAACCCTATCCCACGCGGGGGCTGATTGGCTCGATCGCGGTGAGACCGAAAGGTCCACCCGTGACTGGTTCCCGGCGTTAGT
>NW_028224110.1:0-2000 GCF_056783735.1 Eptatretus burgeri
CATACACTGTGGCTTGATACATTTTTTTTATATATCTGATACATACACTGTGGCTTGATACATTTTTTATACATCTGATACATACACTGTGGCTTGATACATTTTTTATACACCTGATACATACACTGTGGCTTGATACATTTTTATACATCTGATACACACACTGTGGCCTGATACATTTTTTATACACCTGATACATACACTGTGGCTTGATACATTTTTTTATACATCTGATACATACACTGTGGCTTGATACATTTTTTATACATCTGATACATACACTGTGGCTTGATACATTTTTATACACCTGATACATATACTGTGGCTTGATACATTTTTATACATCTGATACATACACTATGGCTTGATACATTTTTATACATCTGATACATACACTGTGGCTTGATACATTTTGTTATACATCTGATACATACACTGTGGCTTGATACATTTTTATACACCTGATACATACACTGTGGCTTGATACATTTTTATACATCTGATACATACACTGTGGCTTGATACATTTTTATACATCTGATACATACACTGTGGCTTGATACATTTTTTATACATCTGATACATACACTGTGGCTTGATACATTTTTTTTTATACATCTGATACATACTGTTGCGGATTCGCGCCCGCCGGCGTGCGAACGGCCACGTAACTCGAATCGCGGCACGTCGCCCACCGGACGGACAATCCAGTCGTGACCCTCTCGGACTAACGCTGGGAACTAGTCACGGGTGGACCTTTCGGCCTCACCACGATCGTGCCAATCGGCCCCCCGCGTGGGATAGGGTTGCTCGCCAAATTCGACCTACCTAAGTACCCACACGGAGGGTAGACCGGGCGATCGCACCTCGCCGCAGGTCGACTTCGGACACGGGCCACTTTAAGCGACCCGTTCCGTACTATCGGGATATCCGAGCGGTGTTATCGTCGGCCCCGACGGTTCGATTAATTATCGGGCGTTTCAGCCCATGACCAACCCTTTACGTGAAGTAAGATGGAGATTCAATAAAGGAAAAGACGAAGCGAAACGGGAAAACAGTTCAACAATAAGCACATTTATTTCGCGATGAACGGAAAGCACACATATACAATTACACCAAAAGCAAACGTAATAGAAGAAGAAACACAATTTACACAAAAAGCAAATATAAAAGAAGAAGACAATGCAGAGCTATCCGACTACCGAGCACACGGCAACACTTATACAATTTTACTTCACAGACGGCGCCGACAACACAAATACCCAAAGTAAAAGAAAAGGACCACCCTCAAGGATGAGGCGGGCCTGGGGCCGAGACCGCGTCGGGCCTACCCGTCTGATGATGAGACGCAAAGTGGCGGTGGCGCCCCAACTCCGCGGGCCTCGCGGACAGTGTCTGGTAGGGGGTGGGAAAGGGGCCCCCTTGTCGCACTATCTCAGCGCGGGGGGAAACAGGAGGGGGTTGTTGATGTTCGGGGGATGGAGGATATCTCCCTGTCTCGGGTCCCGCGACGAGCGTCTCCACCACGACCTCGGTCGCGCCGCCGGCCTCTCCCTCCGCAGTTCCCCGAATCCGACGCGAGCATCCCCTCAACCGCCTTCGCCGCCGCCGCCTCTCCACAGCTTCGTCCGATCGCCCTCTCCGTCTCCTCTCTTGACTCGTCCCAACTCTTCACTGGCTCCGCGAACTCCCAACTCCCCGACTGACGAACGCGGCCCCTTATATGCCCCGTGGCTTCGCCCTTTCACCTTTGACCCTTTACCTCCGACCCTTCACCTCTAACTGGCTCCCCATTGGACCGAGGAAAAGTGGGTGTGAATGCTTTTTGATCCATGAATTTGCATATAGCGACCACACTCCAACGCCCCTGGAGGCGGGGCCAAACCGCCCCACGCTCGCCGATAGGACGGAACAGAAGTGGGCGTGAGTCGTTTTTGATCCGTTTTCTTCGGAAAGGCCGGCGCTTTTGCACCCCTGCTCGGTGCGCGCCCTGCACGAGT
>NW_028224111.1:0-2000 GCF_056783735.1 Eptatretus burgeri
ACACACTCACCCACACACACACTCACCGATAGACACACAGACCGACACACACACAGACCCACACACACACATACACACAGACCGACAGACACACAGACACGCAGACCGACAGACACACTGAGACACTGACCGACAGACACACAGACACACTGACCGACAGACACACTGACCGACAGACACACAGACACACTGACCGACAGACACACAGACACACTGACCGACAGACACACTGACCGACAGACACACTGACCGACAGACACACTGACCGACAGACACACTGACCGACAGACACACAGACACACTGACCGACAGACACACTGACCGACAGACACACTGACCGACAGACACACTGACCGACAGACACACTGACCAACAGACACACAGACACACTGACCGACAGACACACAGACACACTGACCGACAGACACACAGACCGACAGACACACAGACACACAGACCGACAGACACACAGACACACTGACCGACAGACACACTGACCGACAGACACACAGACACACAGACCGACAGACACACAGACACACAGACCGACAGACACACAGACACACTGACCGACAGACACACTGACCGACAGACACACTGACCGACAGACACACTGACCGACAGACACACTGACCGACAGACACACTGACCGACAGACCGACAGACACACAGACACACTGACCGACAGACACACTGACCGACAGACACACTGACCGACAGACACACAGACCGACAGACACACTGACCGACAGACACACTGACCGACAGACACACTGACCGACAGACACACAGACACACGCATACATACATATAAACATACACATTTCACTGCCCCTGTTATAATGGGAAAGGTAACCAAACAAAACAAAATTAGTCTGGAAATATCTAAACTAGGGATACTTTATGTGTGTTGAGTGCAACTCCCCGGGGTCTTTCCACAACCGCAAACAATATGATAAACAACCTGTTGTGCAACCAATAAGTGGAATTCCTAATTTGTTCAGGATGCGGACGATAACTCGCCCACCTGTTATGAAATAAACCGTGGGGTGTTCAATCTCCATGGAGTCATGCCAGCAGGTGGACACCCAGATCAATTGTCCATCTGATGGAAGGTGTACTTTGGTATGCAGTGCCCTGTCTGTGAAGCACAAATCAAACAATTTATTATCAGGTGGAGAATCAAACCCAGTCGAGACAGTTCAACGTGTGCGTGCGTGCGTCCGTGCGTGCGCATGTGGTAAGAACGAAAGAAGATGAATCAGTAAAGGGGATGATGCTCTTTGTGCGGAGGGAGTGACCAGGGAAAGGAAGGATACCTGCGATTGCCCATTTCCAGCCCTGCACCGACATGGCGCTCTGTTCGCTCCTGGTGTCGCTCGTTCTCATGGGCAGTGCATGTACAAGCCCCCTGCTGCTGCGGACAGACACCGCCAGGCCGGATTGGGCTGATGAGAAAAATGAGGGTCTCCGGCGCTTCTTATTCAGCCTCATGGAGGAGATGGGTATCGCTCAGCCGAGGGTCGAGTTCGCGGCACATCAGGCTGGGAACGTGTTGGGACCGCAGCACATCCAAGGTACAGAGCTCGGGTCGCTTGCTTGGGCCTTGAACCGTTCAAACAATAAAGGGGAAAAAAATGAATGTTTGTTTGTTGCTATTATGAAAATATTAATTCCAATTACCCTTTCATTGACATCAGTTTTTTATTTTCATAAAACGTCAATAACATCATTCTAAGATAATACATTGAGCCTGATGTTGGCTTTATGGTTAATGTGGCTGGCTTAAGATCGGAGGGTCTTGAGTTCGAGTTCCTGTCGTTCTGTTGAAATAACACCAGGTGGGTTGACACAGCCTGTCATCCTTCTCAGGTCGGCAAAATGAGTACCGGGGCACTGCATCAGCGGCACTGTGTCTCCATAGTACATGGCTATCTCGGTACAATACTGTACCTTACTCATTGAATGGTTTGCTTCGAGAAAATGGTCAAACATGCATG
>NW_028224112.1:0-2000 GCF_056783735.1 Eptatretus burgeri
TTGGGGGAAAATTCACCCATTTTGTTTGTACAAATCTTATCCACTGCCGGCGAATGTTTGATTCCTTCAGGAATCGGTGGGAGCGATTACCCATTTTCCAGCCATTTTCACAAAACATGACGACACACGTACGAGGCATGATGCACAAATATCCAAATAACTTTGTTCTACAATAATTCAAAATAAAAAAGGATAATATAGACAGTTGCAAGCTCAAAAAAAGCGAAAGAATGGCCCGCTGAACTGGACACTTCTTCAGTGAGCGTCTGCTTTGTTTTGGAAAACTTGACATCACCATCCATATATGGCACGCGGCTGTTTTTTTCAACAGCCTCGAGAAATAACAACTTCGGAGTTAAATTTCATTAATTTTCTCAATAGTTAGGCAACCACAATAGTTTGCATCAAACTATTTAATGCACATATAATCATATTGATAAATTTTCAGAACATATTTGGTGACCCGCAACCTGCTCTTTAAGGAATTTCAAAATTTGGGTTGATGATGTGTTTGATTTGTCTGTTGTAGGAAAATACTCAATTTCATAAGATTCCCCTTCAGGCATGTTGGAAGCACTATCCAGGAAACTTTCAATTACTGGTTCTTGAGGCTCTGGAGTAACTTGTGGTGTGCAGGTGTCAGCCTGCTCCATAATAATAGGAGCAGGATGGGGTGGAGGAATTGGAGGAACCTCCGGTATTGTAGGGGGAATGGGGGAATCTGTGACAGGTTTGATAATTTGAGGTTCTTTCTCAGTTTTATCAGTGTGCTTAGACACGTGATGTAGAACAGCTGGCAGAGAGACTGTTGTGGTTGGAAGGTCGACGTTTGGTTCATGTTATCTGAAGGTTTTGAGTTTAAAATTGTATCGTCTGTGTGTGGCGGTAACCGGGGTAGTTTATTTGACAGTGTAGGGAGGTGGAGGCGAAGCAGTGTTGGCCAGAGAAACCGTCTGCTCAGCCAGAGAGAGTGCTGATTGGGTCAGAAGCATTTCAAATCACTGAAATTTTGCAAGTAAAGCATTTTAACGTTTCCGTTGATGCATAGACTTTGTAATCATGATTATTGACACAAAATTTAAATACTATGTTTAATACTTTTTCAACGTTGGACGTGGGGAGTAAAATGTCCACCTGTCACCAGAAGGACATGATGTGCTTTGCCTGTTCGTTCTGGCAGCCCAGAGGTAACATTTTGATCCAGGACACAACACTACCATACTGAGATAGCTCCGCTAACAGTGCCTCAGACTTTATGAATGGCGGTACATTTGATAATACTATTTTTACAGCTGGGGTGTCAAGTGGGGAAACCAGAATGAAGTGTCCATTGTCTGTGGACAAACCAGCCACAACAATCTCATGTATGAGGTTCGTCATCTACAAAAACCACTACACGTTTATTCATTCATGACGCTGCATGAATCGTATCCATCCTCATGATATTACCAATCGCAATAACATAATGTTTGACACTGACCTCATTGGGAGGAACACACACGACGTCATGCTTCCATGCAAGGGCCTCGAAAGTCGCATATCGGGAAAGTGTCGACATTTGTTGAAGAGAAAATTCTCCGAACCCTTTGCTTCATTGTGATCTGTGGGCTCTTTCTCTTTCTCTCTGTGCAGCCGCCATGGCACCGCACCCAACCCACCAATGGCCTGTAGGTGGAGATATATATATATATATATATATATATATATATATATATATATATATATATATATATATATATATATATATATATATATATATATATATATATATGCAAAGACAGAGACAGACTGTTTCGTCTTTTATTCGAAAAAAAAAAACACCAAAAAAACATTCCACCCAAAACAAATTAGAACAGTAGCAAAGAAGAGACCAAGCCATTCATATTTGAGACAACAAAGATATAGAGAAAAGTTAAAGGTTCAACTGGACTTTGACCCTTATTACCAATCAAATACCAGATCCCCATCAACTACACTGTACAAATCATTTGCCAATCAAG
>NW_028224113.1:0-2000 GCF_056783735.1 Eptatretus burgeri
AATAGTTCCTATTTTTTCACAGCATGACTGTCTAAAACCACACAGCATGACCGTGTCAAAAAACACTTCCTCATTTTCACGGCATGAACTGAAAACATTTGAAACAAAACTTTTTTTATGGCGTGGTTTATACACAAAAATGATTTGCAACTCGGGCGGTGGTCAGATGAGATCATTAAGAGAAGTTTATCATTTCGTAATGGCACAAAAGGGGTATCTTAAAAAATATAAAGATTCAAATGTTTTGTTTGTCAATATTTTAGATGGGGATTATTGTGCAAAGAAAATTAAACTATTGAAGGAATTTGAGAATGAACAAATCTTTATAGGTTCAATGAGTGAGCTGATCAACCTCCAGGTTAAAAGGGGAGACAAATAAATATACCTTGGGATAGCCTGGTTATATATATATATATATATATATATACAAAGCCTGGTGTTGGCTTAGTGGTTAGGGTGGCGGCTTGGGATCCCAGTGTCCCGAGTTCGAATCCCGCTCAGCTGCTGAATTAACACCAGGGGGTTGACTCAGCCTGTCATCCTTCCGTGGTCGGCAAAATGAGTACCAGTATACTGGTCCCGGTGTATGCCCCGGTTAGAATAGGTGTACCATATCCCTGTGTTGTAAGAGGCGTCCAGGAAGGGCATCCGACCATAAAACATTGCCTCACAAAAAGCCAAACCCCTGCACAGCAGGGAAAAACGGATAAAAAGGGGGTTTATTTTTAGGGGGAAAAAAAAGGGAATCGCTGAAAATCCCCCATTCATTTACCAGGTGGAAAAGTGAGCTTGAACCAGTATATTCACCCTACTGGTGTCACATTATTTAGTTTGATATCACATGATTTCGTTTGTTATCGTGTGATGTGTGATTTCATTTGATTTTGCATGATTTAGTATTGTTATCGTGTGATGTTGCGTGATTTAGTTTGATATTGCATGATTTAGTTTGTTAGCATGTGATGTTGCATGATTTAGTTTGAGATCATGTGACTATAGTTTGACATCATGTGTTTATAGTTTGATATGTGATTTAGTTTGATATTGCATGATTTAGTTTGACATCATGTGATTATAGTTTGATATTGCATCATTTAGTTTGAGATCATGTGATTATAGTTTGATATCATGTGATTTAGTTTGATATTGCATGATTTGGTTTGACATCATGTGATTACAGTTTGATATCATGTGATTTTGATATTGCATGATTTAGTTTGAAATCATGTGATTTCGATTGATATTGCATGATTGAGTTTGATATTGCATGATTTAGTTTGTTATCATGTGATGTTGCATGATTTAGTTTGTTATCATGTGATGTTGCGCGATTTTGTTTGATATTGCATGATTTAGTTTGGCATCGTGTGATGTTGCGTGATTTAGTTTGATATTGCATGATTTCGTTTGTTATCATGTGATGTTGCATGATTTAGTTTGATATAATGTGATTTACTTTGTTATCATGTGATGTTGCATGATTTTGTTTGGTATCACAATATTTAGTTTGATATCACGTGATTTACTTTGTTATCGTGTGATTTCATTTGATATTGCATGATTTAGTTTGTTATCGTGTGATGTTGCGTGATCTAGTTTGATATCGCATGATTTCGCTTGACATCCTGTGATTATTGTTTGATATTGCATGATTTAGTTTGATATTACATGATTTCGTTTGATATGTGATTTAGTTTGATATTGCATGATTTAGTTTGACATCATGTGATTATAGTTTGATATCATGTGATTATTTTGATATTGCATGATTTAGTTTATCAAGTGATGTTGCATGATTTAGTTTGAGATCATGTGATTTAGTTTGACATCATGTGATTTAGTTTGACATCCTGTGATTATTGTTTGATATTGCTTGATTTAGTTTGATATTACATGATTTCGTTTGATATGTGATTTAGTTTGATATTGCATGATTTAGTTTGACATCATGTGATTATAGTTTGATATCATGTGATTTAGTTTGATATTGCATGATTTAG
>NW_028224114.1:0-2000 GCF_056783735.1 Eptatretus burgeri
TCTCTCTCTCTCTCTCTCTCTCTCTCTCTCTCTCTCTCTCTCTCTCTCTCTCTCTCTCTCTCTCTCTCTCTCTCTCTCTCTCTCTCTCTCTCTCTCTCTCTCTCCATTATCCCTCTGTATTTGTTGTGTCTTAATCCATGCCGATTTTACTTTTTTACCTCCCACACTTGCATATCCAAGATGGCAGAAGCATGTGCTGTATCTGTGGCACTATGAGAAATGGTGCAACAACGTGTGCCATCTCTGGCACGCTCCAGAGATATGGCCAACACACTTGTGTAATCTCCAGCGATGGATGGGCCCAGAGCAGAAAACATCAGCTCCGTACTGAAAAAAGCCAGTGCCGAAGCATTGAGGAGTTGAGGGTGCGAGTCAGAGGGCGATTGAGAGGAGTTCCAGGAGAGGGCAAGTTCTGGTTCAACAGAGTGAAGAATATGACGCGCAGAGAGCCGGCTGAGGAGAGTTCCAGAATGCGGTGCACAGAGTGCGGTGCCAACCACAGAATTAGTGACAGGGCCACATATAATCTCTACACTCCCATCTGTCTCCTCTTACGTTGGCTTTGTTCCATGTACTAGTCTGTTGTGAATTATCAGTTGGTTTGTGTTCAGATGAGCGAGACCGATGCGCACACCATATTTGTCCCCTCCCTTCAATTTATTATTGTATTAAGTTATGTTCCTGCTCCCCATCTGTTTTGCTTATTTATAACCTGTTCATTTTTAAATCGCATTGTTTGAGCGTTTGATTCACCCTCAGGCATAATTCAATTATAATTCAACCAACATGGGCCGATCTTCAGCACACAGACCTGATTACTTGATGAACGACATCACACCACAAGGCATATGGTGCATGCAAGTGATTGATTATGCCTTTGCTTGGGCATCCTGAGAGTTTATCTCCAGCAGTTTTGTGTCACCTGTATGGGAGACCTGGCAGTGTTTTATATATATATATATATATATATATATATATATATATATATATATATATATATATATATATATATATATATATATATATATATATATATATATATATATATATATATATATATATATATATATATATATATATATATATATATATATATATATATATATATACATACATACATACCTACTAGTAAAACTCTCATCTTCGATATATGTATGTTTCCGGAATACAGCCAAAACGGTACACAATGGTGCAAAAATTTTAGTGCCACCTTATTCGCCATTCTTACCCGGTGTGCAGTATCAAGTTTCGTTCGGGCAACGAAAAAATTGTTAATAAATCAATTCCCGATCCAGTCATGTACTCTTCAGGACAATTTCATCAATGCAAACAACCTCAACGGTATAGTTCGCTGGAGCTATCTTTTTATTGAAAATTTTTTTTTTATTAACAACCGCTGTCATAAGGTGAACCCAACGAGTTCACGGGTCGTCCAATATATATATATATATATATATATATATATATATATATATATATATATATATATATATATATATATATATATATATATATATATATATATATATATATATATATATATATATATATATATATATATATATATATATATTGTTGTGGTTACCAAATTCGCAAACCACCATTCAGGTCCCTTAGGTGAGGTATCTCGGTAAGTATATGTGTAGTTAGGCCCAAACCCGTTGTCTAGTGGGAATACATGTCATTCATGCGTGCTGCGACTCTTCAGGATAGCCGTTTTTCTTTTACTATCTTTATTTTGGACCAACCGCCATTGTTACCACCACCAACCACAACATCAACCACCCACCGCGGCGCCGCTTCACGTCACACCTCGCAACCGTCGCATCGCCACCGTTCTTGCGCCGCTTGTGGGTACCGGTGTTGGACTCGTGCAGGGCGCGCGCCGAACAGCGTGTACAAAACCACGGATTTTCCACTTCAAAAACGGATCAAAAACGACACACGCCCACTTTTGTTCCGTCCAATCGGTGAGCGAGGGGCGATTTGGCCCCGCCCCC
>NW_028224116.1:0-2000 GCF_056783735.1 Eptatretus burgeri
ACTGATCCACAAACTGCCTTCCTTTCTGCCACTTATTCGTTTGTGTGTGATCTCTCCTTTTGTGTGTGATCTGTGGGTGTGTTTGTGTGTGATCTCTCCTTTTGTGTGTGATCTGTGGGTGTGTTTGTGTGTGATTCATTTGTGATTTTTGTTTTTAAGTAAAATATTTGAAAACAAGGGGGGAATAACTATGAATATGACGTAATGGAAAACTGCTCTCTCCTGCAAGAAGAACACTTTTGAGTGGCAGTTGTGATGGTTGATGGTGAGGTCATTCACAAAAGGATGGTGAGGTCATTCATAAAATGGTTGATATCCACACAACAGAGATACTATGGTCATCCTGTATCGTCCAACCTTTCTGGCCATCCTGTGTGAATAACTTGCTGGTCGTAGCACGTCACTAATATATATATATATATATATATATATATATATATATATATATATATATATATATATATATATATATATATATATATATATATATATATATATATATATATATATATATATTGTTGTGGTTGACCAAATTCGCAAACCACCATTCAGGTCCCTTAGGTGAGATATCTCGGTAAGTATATGTGTAGTTAGGCCCAAACCCGTTGTCTAGTGGGAATACATGTCATTTATGCGTGCTGCGACTCTTCAGGATAGCCGTTTTTCTTTTACTATCTTTATTTTGGACCAACCGCCATGATTACCACCGCCAACCGCGTCTCAACAGTCATCACAACATCAACCACCCACCGCGGCGCCGCTTCACCACAGCAGACACGACCTTTGCCGTCAACCCTCGCAACCGTCGCATCGCCACCGTTATTGCGCCGCTTGTGGGTACCGGTATTGGACTCGTGCAGGGCGCGCGCCGAACAGCGTGTACAAAACCACGGACTTTCCGCTCCAAAAACGGATCAAAAACGACTCACGCCCACTTTTGTTCCGTCCAATCGGTGAGCGAGGGGCGATTTGGCCCCGCCTCCAGGGCGTTGGAGGGCGGTCGCTATATGCAAATTCATGGATCAAAATGCATTCACGCCCACTTTTTCTCGGGCCAATGGGGAGCGAGGTGAAAGGTCGAAGGCAGGGGGTCAAAGGCGAAGCCACGGGGCTTATATAAGCGGCTGCGTTCGTCAGAAAAGGGTCGGTCGTGTGTGCGTTGGAAGGAGTTCGCAGGAGGAAGAGTTCGGAGTTGGAGTCGGAGCGAAGAGGACGGAGCTGTGGAGAGGCAGCGGCGGCGAAGGCAGACGAGGGGGTGCTCGCGTCGGTGTCGGGAGCTGCACACCAGGGAGGCCGACGGCGCGACCTGGTCGAAGTGGAGACGCTCGTCGCGGGACCCGAGACAGAGTAAAAATCCTCCTTTCCCCGAGCATCAGCAACCCCCCTCCTGTTTCCCCCCGTGCTGAGATAGTGCGACCAAGGGGGCCCCCTTCCCACCCCCTACCAGACACTGTCCGCGAGGCCCGCGGAGTTGAGGCACCACCGCCGCTCCGCGTCTCATCACCAGACGGGTAGGCCCGACACGGTCTCGGCCCCAGGCCCGCCTACCCCCTCATCCTGGAGGGTGGTTCTCTTTTCTTTTGCTTTGGGAATGTGTGTTGTCGGCGCCGTCTGTGAAGTAAAATTGTATAAGTGTTGCCGTGTGCTCGCGTAATCGGTATTAGATCTGCATTGTCGCATTTGCTTTTTGTGTAAAATTGCATTGTGTTTCTTCTTCTTTTCTATGTGCTTTTGGTGGAATTGTATATGTGTGCTTTCCGTTCATCGCGAATAAATGTGCTTTATGTTGAACTGTTTTCCCGCTTCGCTTCGTCATTTTCTTCATTGAATCCTCATCTTGCTTCACGTAAAGGGTTGGTAGTGGGCTGAATACGCCCGATAATTAATCGAACCGTCGAGGCCGACGATAACACCGCTCGGTTATCCCGATAGTACGGAACGGGTCGCTTAAGTGGCCCGTGTCCGAAGTCGACCTGCGGCGAGGTGCGATCGCCCGGTCT
>NW_028224117.1:0-2000 GCF_056783735.1 Eptatretus burgeri
TGGGGTTGACAAAAAACTTCTGCAAGAGCATCCTCCAATCCCAGCCAATATATCTTGTAAAACTAATTACACTAGACCTTCTTACGTTACAAAATGCAAGAACATGGCTATGGGAGGTGATGATAATGATGGAGATAGAGAAAGTAAAGTTATTTGCCGTTCCCACATTCCCACTTTTAATATCAAAACACACTGCATATATTGTGGAAAGTACATGGACACTGATCAGCATAATAAGCTAGCTATAAATCGACGTGAATATATCCACAAGGCTGAAACAACAGAACTCCTCTCATCCATCATAGCTAAAGCACTAGAACGAGATGATACTTGGGGTAAAGAAGTTCACATCAGAGTCCAGAACGTTGGGGATCTTGTAGCAGCTGAGGCTAAATATCATCATCACTGCCAAGTTCAATTCCACAAAACCTGCGCTTTTGAAAAGAAGCTGAAGGGACGCCCCTCTGGTTCTGTGGATGATTTAAAACAGCGAGCTTTCGAAAAACTTTGTGAAGACATAGATTCTAGTGATATCAATCAGTACTAGTAGGGTAAGAATACTGATTCTGGCTCACTTTTCCCCATGTAAATGAATGGGGGATTTTCAGCGATTCATATTTTTTTTCCCTAAAAATAAATCCCCTTTTTATCCCAAGGTATATTTATTTGTCTCCCCTTTTAACTTGGAGGTTGAACCTCATTGAATTGAACACCTGGGGGTTGAACAGCTCACTCATTGAACCTATAAAGATTTGTTCATTCTCAAATTCCTTCAATAGTTTAATTTTCTTTGCACAATAATCCCCATCTAAAATATTGACAAACAAAACATTTGAATCTTTCTATTTTTTAAGATACCCCATTTGTGCCATTACGAAATGATAAACTTCTCTTAATGCTCTTGTTTGACCACCTCCTGAGCCACAGGTTATTTTTTGTTAAGCCCCGCCCACTTTTCTTTAAGCCCCGCCCACTTTTGTTAAGCCCCGCCCACTTTCCACAAGGTATTCAATAAGCCCCGCCCACTTTTCTTTAAGCCCCGCCCACTTTTCCTAAGCCCCGCCCACTTTTGCTAAGCTCCGCCCACTTTTCATAAGGTATTTTTTCTAAGCCACGCCCACTTTTCCTAAGCCCCGCCCACTTTTGCTAAGCTCCGCCCACTTTTCATGAGGTATTTTTTCTAAGCCACGCCCACTTTTCCTAAGCCCCACCCACTTTTGCTAAGCTCCGCCCACTTTTCATGAGGTATTTTTTCTAAGCCACGCCCACTTTCCTAAGCCCCGCCCACTTTTGCTAAGCTCCGCCCACTTTTCATAAGGTATTTTTTCTAAGCCACGCCCACTTTTCCTAAGCCCTGCCCACTTTTGCTAAGCTCCGCCCACTTTTCATGAGGTATTTTTCTAAGCCACGCCCACTTTTCCTAAGCCCCGCCCACTTTTGCTAAGCTCCGCCCACTTTTCATAAGGTATTTTTTCTAAGCCACGCCCACTTTTCCTAAGCCCCGCCCACTTTTGCTAAGCTCCGCCCACTTTTCATAAGGTATTTTTTCTAAGCCACGCCCACTTTTCCTAAGCTCCGCCTACTTTTGCTAAGCCCCGCCCACTCTTACATCATTTCCAGTTCATCTCTGACTCACAAAGAAATCACTAGAAAATTACAGGATGTTATGGTTTTGAAAAATTTCCCAATGAAGGCTTGCCTAGGCTTGCCCAGGGAATTTCCAAAGGAAACCACACCCACCAGTCTTTCTCTATAAAAGCTTCAAACCCAGGCTCCATTTTAAACATTTGTTTTTGCTGGCAATGGTGTTTTGTGTGCTTGTCTCGAACTCTCTGTCTTCTATGGAACTAAACCTTCAAGTTGATGAACTGGATTCAAACCTCTTATCTATTGAGGTAAGATTTTTTATTTTCCTATTTTCAAACTTTGATTGAAGCATACTCATTTAATAATTAAATAACTTAATTAATACATTATTATTTTCTCTCACAGGAAATTGT
>NW_028224118.1:0-2000 GCF_056783735.1 Eptatretus burgeri
TTCCTCTGATCACTCACACTGACAGTTATACTGCAAAATGACTGTTATACAATACTGTACTGCATTTATTGTTGGGTCAATTGAACACTGATCAAACATACATACAATATATCTATATGTCTTATGTCTATGTCTATTCATATGTCCATGCCTATCTATATCCTTGTGTCTCTGTCTGTCTGTCTCTGTCTCTGTCTCTGTCTCTGTCTCTGTCTCTGTCTCTGTCTCTGTCTCTCTCTGTCTCTCTCTGTCTCTCTCTGTCTCTCTCTGTCTCTCTCTGTCTCTCTCTGTCTCTCTCTGTCTCTCTGTCTCTGTCTCTCTCTCTGTCTCTGTCTCTCTCTCTGTCTCTGTCTCTCTCTCTCTCTCTCTGTCTCTCTCTCTCTCTCTCTCTCTCTCTCTCTCTCTCTCTCTCTCTCTCTGTCTCTCTCTCTCTCTGTCTCTCTCTCTCTGCCACTCTGTCTCTCTCTCTCTCTCTCTCTCTCTCTCTCTCTCTCTCTCTCTCTCTCTCTCTCTCTCTCTCTCTCTCTCTCTCTCTGTGTCTCTCTCTGTGTCTCTCTCTGTGTCTCTCTCTGTGTCTCTCTCTGTGTCTCTCTCTCTCTCTGCCTATTACATAGATCTTTAGAATTTGTTACTCATCCAAATTTGATCAACAACTCAAAAACGGAAGATGATACCTCAAATTGGCTCTGTTGTTAATGATGTGCAATGCATGAGCAGATACAAGAATGTGACTGCAATTACTGTTTCTTTCCACTTCGGTTTGCAAACTCCAGATCCACCCCTTAACGTTTGCCTTCAACTTGGAATCATAAACTCTGCCAATTGCAATTGCTTTACAATCCATTAGAATGTGAACAATCGTTTTATTTTACAACTTTTGACATATTAACATAAAAAAACTACTATAACTGCAAACAGTTTCAATAAAGAGCTCATTCTAATCACTCATTCTTGATTTACCGGAGTCATTTAGCTGCTTGCAGAATACTGGTACAATCAACTCAATCGAATACAGCACATAAAGTTTATTTTTATTTCACCTATCCACAAACTAACACTGACCTCATGAAAATGTCGGCCTTTAAATCATATCTTAAAAGTGTGCAAAATGACTTTTACTGCACTAAAGTGGTGTGCAAAAGTATTCACCCCCACCCAAAAATGATACATTTCGAAAAATTAGAATTATGTAGAAACAATTTTTCCAAATTAACTTTTTTATTCATAATTGAAGAGATAAAATTAACACTGTTATAGTTGAAGGAAGTTACATGTCAGAGATACCTGCCAAAAACATGAACAAATCAAAATTCACTGGTTGTAAAAATATTCACCTCCTTAGGTCAGTACGTGGTGGAAGCACCTTTTGCAGCAACGACTGCTATGAGTCTTTCTGGGTAGATCTCTTCCAGCTTTCTACAGTGAGATGGTGAAATCTTTACCCTTTCTTCACGTGGATACTCCTCTCGTTCTGCCAAGTTTGATTGGGGGGGGGAGGGGGGGAGGGGGTCGTCGATGGACTGCAATCTTCAAGTTTCGCCATAAATGTTAAATAGGGTTCAAGTCAGGACTTTCACTGGGGCCACTCAAGAATATTTATTTTCTTCTTATTCAGCTACTCCAGTATGGCTTTAGCTTTGTGCTTCAGATCATTGTCCTGCTGAAATGTGAATCTCCCACCCAGTTTAAGATTCATGGCTGACTCAAGCAGGTTTTCATTAAAAAATTCTCCTGTACTTTGCACCATCCATTGTCCCTTCTATCCTGACAAGCTTGCCACTCCCTACTGCTGATGAAAAGCAGCTCCATAACATGATGCTGACACCACCATGCTTGACAGTATGGATAGTGTTGACTGGGTGATGTACAGTGTTAGGCTCGCACCAGACCTAACACTTTAGATTTAGACCAATAAGGGCAATTTTTGTCTCATCTGACCACAAAACTTTTCTCCACAAACTTACAGTATCATTAAGATGCTTTTTTGCAAACTCCTTATG
>NW_028224119.1:0-2000 GCF_056783735.1 Eptatretus burgeri
CGTGCCCGCCGGCGTGCGAATGGCCATGTAACTCGAATCGTGGCACGTCGCCCACCGGACGGACAATTCAGTCGTGACCCTCTCGGAACAACGCCGGGAGCTAGTCACGGGTGGGGGTTTAACCTCACCACGATCGTGCCAATTGCCCACCCGCGCAGGATAGGGTTACTCGCCAAATTCGATCTACCTCAGTACCTGCGCGAATGGTCGATCGGGCGATCGTACCACGCCACGGACGGCCTTCATTTGCTGTCTTGAGGCACGTGGGGGGGGGGGGTACGGGGGGGACACCGGACCCACCAAAGACGGGGTAGACGACGCCGGGGACATTTCAAACTCGGTGCAATTGTATACAGCGCACGCGCTGTAATAAGCACATTTTTAAATTTATTGCCCAGACTACTAAGCAAGGGTATGAATGATTCTGGACATGACATTTTTTTGTAAATCTATCAATAAAATACCCCCGAAACAATGTATTTATTGAAATGTCTCTTGCAGTGATTCTTTCAGCTGTTTGTAAAAATTATTTTGTAACTAAGCCAGAAGAAACTCATTCCTCAAATAACACGATTCAAAATACTCCAAATTTGTAAGGGAATGAATAATTTTGGGCTTAACTGCATATGTATATGTATATGTAAACATATACAGTGGTGCCCCCAGAATCCGAATTTAATTCGTTCCAAGAGGCTGTTCGGATTCCAAAACTATTTTCCCAATAAGAAATCATGGAAAGTGAATTAATCCGTTCCTGGACCCAAAGAAAACCCACTTTCAAGACACTTTCAACTGAAATTACCCATGTTTAAGGTAAAATAAGATGAGTAAATGACCTTTTCTGAGTCATGAATCTTCTTCCAAGCCTGGGGCATGAGCAGGAGCGTTGTCGCTTCTTCCATCAGGTCTGGATGCAGCTCCGGCCTATCAGTGGCCATTGGGATCTAAAACGTAAACTGTTCAGCCTGGTGGAGGTATGTAATTAACCATGAAGCACCAAATGGTGTTTTATATCCCAGTACACTCTGTGGAGACACAAACGTGCCATTTGCACCGCACGGTTCCACGGAGATAATCAAAAGGTGAAGCGATTGGGTGACACAGCATGACGTCACTACCATGCTCGCGAAAAAAACGTTGAGTTCGTTAAAGCCGATTCGTCAGAGGGTTCATTGAATGAGTTCGCTTCACGACAGTTTTTCGTGCTTTTATCGCTTCTTTATTTTTCAGAATCCTACACACGGTCGATTTCGGCAGCTCAAACATGGCAGCGAGATCAGACACACGCGTACCACTCTCATGCTTAGCGATAAGTTCTTTCTTCAACTCAATTGTCATTCTCACGGACTTCCTCTTACTCCTATTTGCTTCACTGCTCTTCTTGGTAGCCATGGTGAATGCACAAGGGAGATAATTAAAGAAAAAAAAAAAACAGCACAAATCAAGGTGAAAACACGAGGTAAAGTAGCGATCGACACACGAGAGATGCTTTCACGAGTACTTCCACCGACGAACTGAATGAACAAAGCGCGAAGATGCAGGTCGAACAGGCGGGGGAGACACGTGAACAAACATGAACGCCACGTTGTGTTCGGTTTTCGAAAATGTGTTTGGTTTTTAGGGCAAATTTTTCTCCAAAAAATTGTTCGGATTCCAATTTGTTCAAACAATGGGGCGTTCGGATTCTGGGGGCACGACGGTATATGTATATGAAGACCACAAGGGGAAAACCAGAGATGTCAGGATAAGTCAATTTTGAAAAAACTGAAAAACAAAGTTTCAAGACTTTGGTGGACTGTTTAATAACTGTCATATAGATTTCTTTTCCAGTAAAAGGAAGAGTGATCATTGGCCGATAAAATTAAGCATGTAGCATTTGCCAAGCTTCTGTGTTATTTAATTTAAGAGCAAAGAACGAATCAATGTTGCAAACTGACATCACTGGTTATTCCCTTGTTTAATAATTGCCATGCAATTTTAACCCAGGATGTGTAGCAAAT
>NW_028224121.1:0-2000 GCF_056783735.1 Eptatretus burgeri
ATTTCTTCCAATGCCCTGTCAGGGAAAAAAAAAATATATATATATATATCAGAATTATCATGATTTAATTAATAATCATTTGCTTCATCGTTCAAAGAGAAAACCAAACAAACTTACCAACTCTGTAGTAAGCTTTTGCCTTCATCGGAAGAGAGATCATCCATGTCTCAGTTGTAAAAATGAAAATCCTGTCTGGCAGAAACTTTGTCTGGTGAATCACTTATAAGGCTACAATGAGGAAATTCCCTAAACATTGGGTGCGGCCACAGGAAATGACAGCTTGGAAAATAACTAGGCGGTTGTATGAATCATTTACAAAACATACTTAAAATGGTTTTGATTCAAATGTTTTCAGTTCGTGTTCTGAGATAAAATATAAACACGAGACCTTGTCTCACAGAATAGTTCCTATTTTTTCACAGCATGACTGTCTAAAACCACACAGCACGACCGTGTCAAAAACACTTCCTCATTTTCACGGCATGAACTGAAAACATTTGAAACAAAACTTTTTTATGGCGTGGTTTATACACAAAAATGATTTGCAACTCGGGCGGTGGTCAGATGAGATCATAAAGAGAAGTTTATCATTTCGTAATGGCACAAAAGGGGTATCTTAAAAAATATAAAGATTCAAATGTTTTGTTTGTCAATATTTTAGATGGGGATTATTGTGCAAAGAAAATTAAACTATTGAAGGAATTTGAGAATGAACAAATCTTTATAGGTTCAATGAGTGAGCTGATCAACCTCCAGGTTAAAGGGGAGACAAATAAATATACCTTGGGATAGCCTGGTTATATATATACAAAGCCTGGTGTTGGCTTAGTGGTTAGGGTGGCGGCTTGGGATCCCAGTGTCCCGAGTTCGAATCCCGCTCAGCTGCTGAATTAACACCAGGGGGTTGACTCAGCCTGTCATCCTTCCGAGGTCGGCGAAATGAGTACCAGTATACTGGTCCCGGTGTATGCCCCGGTTAGAATAGGTGTACCATATCCCTGTGTTGTAAGAGGCGTCCAGGAAGGGCATCCGACCATAAAACATTGCCTCACAAAAAGCCAAACCCCTGCACAGCAGGGAAAAACGGATAAAAAGGGGGTTTATTTTTAGGGGAAAAAAAGGGAATCGCTGAAAATCCCCCATTCATTTACATGGGGAAAAGTGAGCTAGAACCAGTATATTCACCCTACTTATATATATATACATACATATATATATATATATATATATATACATATACATATATATATACATATATATATACATATATATACATATACATATACATATATATATATATATATATATATATATATATATATATATATATATATATATAATACAGGGTGAGTCAGAAGTAGCCCCCGATTTCTGTCAATTGATTGTTTGTTTGCCATTTGTATTACAGTGTACAATAAGGTAGAAATAAATGAATGACATGTTAATCTAACCATTTATTCAAGGGAAAATTCTTACGGAACTGCAGCAAGCTGTTTTACTTGCAATTTTCAAAGTTCCCTCCCTCGAGATCGATGCACATTTGCAGCCGAGCAGGCACAGAGCGGCACACACGTCTGCAGAGTTCGATATCAATTTCCTCAAACTTTTCAGTGATTTGAGCCTTCAATTCCTGAATGGTACGAGGCTTTTCACGATAAACAAGGTCTTTCGTGAGCCCCCAAAAGAAAGAAATCTGGAGGTGTAATACAAGGTCTGGGGTGCGTGCCGGCCACTCGATCGGACCGCGGCGTCCGATCCACTTTCTGGGAAAGTTTTCATCAAGCCACTGACGAACATAACGTCCATAATGAGGTGGAGCTCCATCATGCTGGAAATAACAGTCCTGATCTTGTACCCTGGGCCAAAAGAAGGTTTGCAGGATATCCAGGTAAATTTCTGCAGTGAAAGATCCCTCAAAGAAAAAGGGTCAAATTATCCCGAATGGAGATATGGCTGCACAAACTGTCACTCCAGGTAAATTGACCTCTTCTCAACTGTCA
>NW_028224122.1:0-2000 GCF_056783735.1 Eptatretus burgeri
GTAGTTAGGCCCAAACCCGTTGTCTAGTGGGAATACATGTCATTTATGCGTGCTGCGACTCTTCAGGATAGCCGTTTTTCTTTTACTATCTTTATTTTGGACCAACCGCCATTGTTACCACCACCAACCACAACATCAACCACCCACCGCGGCGCCGCTTCACGTCACACCTCGCAACTGTCGCATAGCCACCGTTCTTGCGCCGCTTGTGGGTACCGGTGTTGGACTCATGCAGGGCGCGCGCCGAACAGCGTGTACAAAACCACGGATTTTCCACTTCAAAAACGGATCAAAATCGACACACGCCCACTTTTGTTCCATCCAATCGGTGAGCGAGGGGCGATTTGGCCCCGCCTCCAGGGCGTGGGAGGGCGGTCGCTATATGCAAATTTATGGATCAAAAAGCATTCACGCCCACTTTTTCTCGGGCCAATGGGGAGCGAGGTGAAAGGTCGAAGGGAGGGGGTGAAAGATGAGAGAGCGAAGCCACGGGGCTTATATAAGCGACCGCGTTCGTCAGTCAAGGGACAAGAGAGGGTTAAGACTTCGCGGGCGGTGGAGTTGGGAAGAAGAAGCAAGAAGGAGTTGGTCGTCGTCGTGTGCGTTGGAGTCGAAGCGGAGGGGACGGAGCTGTGGAGAGGCGGCGAGGGCAGACGAGGGGGTGCTCGCGTCGTGCAGGGAGCTGCACACCAGGGAGGCCGACGGCGCGACCTGGCCGAGGTGGAGACGCTCGTCGCGGGACTCGAGGCAGAGTGGAAATCCTCTATACCCCGAGCATCAGCAACCCCCTCCTGTTTCCCCCCGCGCTGAGATAGTGCGACCAAGGGGGCCCCTTTCGCACCCCCTACCAGACACTGCCCGCAAGGCCCGCGGAGTTGAGGCACCATCGCCGCTCCGCGTCTCATCACCAGACGGGTAGGCCCGACCCGGTCTCGGCCTCAGGCCCGCCTCATCTTTGAGGGTGTTCTTTTTCTTGGTTTTGGATATGTGTTGTCGGCGCCGTCTGTGAAGTAAAATTGTATAAGTGTTGCCGTGTGCTCGCGTAATCGGTATTAGATCTGCATTGTCGCATTTGCTTTTTGTGTAAAATTGCATTGTGTTTCTTTTCCTTTTCTATGTGCTTTTGGTGGAATTGAATATGTGTGCTTTCCGTTCATCGTGAATAAATGTGCTTTGTGTTGAACTGTTTCCCGCTTCGCTTCGTCATTTCTTTCATTGAATCCTCATCTTGCTTCACGTAAAGGGTTGGTAGTGGGCTGAATACGCCCGATAATTAATCGAACCGTCGAGGTCGACGAATAACACCGCTCGGTTATCCCGATAGTACGGAACGGGTCGCTTAAGTGGCCCGTGTCCGAAGTCGACCTGCGGCGAGGTGCGACCGCCCGGTCTACCCTCCGTGTGGGTACTTAGGTAGGTCGAATTTGGCGAGCAACCCTATCCCACGCGGGGGCTGATTGGCTCGATCGCGGTGAGACCGAAAGGTCCACCCGTGACTGGTTCCCGGCGTTAGTCCGAGAGGGTCACGACTGGATTGTCCGTCCGGTGGGCGACGTGCCGCGATTCGAGTTACGTTGCCGTCAGCACGCCGGCGGGCGAGAATCCGTAACAATATATATATATACACATATATATATATATATATATATATATATATATATATATATATATATATATATATATATTTATATATATATATATATATATATATATATATATATATATTTATATATATATATATATATATATATATGTATATATATATTTATATATATATATATGTATATATATATTTATATATATTTATATATATATATATATATATATATATATATATATATATATATATATATTTATATATATATATATATATATTTATATATATATATATATATATATATATATATATATATATATATATATATATATATATATATATATATATATATATATATATATATATATATATATATATATATATATATATTTATATATATATA
>NW_028224123.1:0-2000 GCF_056783735.1 Eptatretus burgeri
ATATATATATATATATATATATATATATATATATATATATATATATATATATATATATATATACATATATATATATATATATATATATATATATATATATATATATATATATGTGTATATATATATATATATATATATGTATATATATGTATATATATGTATATATATATATATATATACATATACATATATATACACATATATATTGCTGTATATGTAATTATGTTGTGTGGTAAAATTTCCCTCATCAAATATAGAAATTCCTTTTTTATTCTCAACATGATGTGAAACATCACAATAATTGACAATTTTGGTGGCCATTTTATTTTTTGGTCATAAAATGTTAACCTCAAGGGTGCTAAGGTCACACCTGGAGGATTTTGGTTCAGGATGGGTCAAATATGTCAAATCAACCAAAAAACGTTTTCCAGACCCTAAAATATGTTTGGAATGAAAAACACCGTTTGGAAAATGGACTACTCCCTTGGGAAAAGCTCTTCAGGACAAGGACAAAAAACTTTTAAAGGCCAAGGCATCTGTGGGGCCAAAAGCCCACCGTGTATCCAGCAGCCCATCTAGGTCTGGGCTAGCACTTACTCAGGTGAGAGGCTGGGAGCAGCCGGTGTGGAAGCTGAAAGCTGATGCAATTACAATGATTCCAATGCAAGGAAGCGACAATCCGTCTTGGCTATTCTGCTCATACCATTACAATTTTTTTTTTAATCCAATTTTTAAAAAAACCATACAATCACAAAACAACACAACATGTTGAACACGATTTACAGTGTGCATGGAAAGAGTGAGAAACTCTCCTGCAAAGTCTCTGTTATGGATTGCAAAGACCATGTTGATTGCAAGATACGACAAAATGTGTAATTTACAAACGAAAAGGGCTCATAATGGTCTGCTGATGCTTTCATTAGGGTTCACAGGGGGTCATACTGCTTATTGAAAATAGCATTCTAAATTTACCTTTCCATATAGCATATATGTAATAATGTTCAACAGATCGTGCAGTACCTCCTGATTTTGTGAATAGATGTGATCATGTGACCCCTTTATAAAGCATCAATTTATACAAGTACACAGGGTGGAGGGGGGGGGCGGTGTCCCTGCATACAAGGAGTGCTCCGAAGCGGGACTACCCGTGTCGACCCACCGAACATGGATGGCCGCTTAGTGTGTAGGGAGTTAAAGAAACATGAAATGTCAAGGATAGCACAGAAATCAATACAGAATAGAGAATCACCAGGATAGGTCATGAGGTGAGGAAAGCATGGGATAAAGATGCCGCACCATATTCACCAATACTGTAAAATTACTGCTGTGAGAGGTAATGAAACATGAGGTGAGGAAAGTGTGTGATTTTCCACACCACTTAGATGGACCGTTGTTTGTTGATGTGGATAGATGTGAGAATACTGAAGATGGGAAAAACGGTCACACCCAATTGGCCAGTGCCACGACCAAATGACAAGTGAATAAGGATTCTGGGAGAAATGGGCACACCCAATTAGTCAGTGCCACGAGCAAAGAGTCTGCTTCCCAAATATGTAGTCACACTAAGCATGGAGGTAAGACAGACAGTAGAGAGGGGAGTGATCAGATTCAGAAAGGTCTGTATACTTTGATGGATTGGGAAAACGATTGGCAGATGCAGTTCAACATAAAGAAATGGAAGGGGTTGTGTAAAAATAATTAAAATAGGGATTACATAAAGCAAGGGGCAGTTTTGGAGTGTGTGATACAGGAGAAGGATCTGGAGGTGGTAATATATATGGGGGGTAAGCAGACAGCACAGCAGTGCCAGGCAGCTATAGGTAAAACTAATCGTGTTTTGGTTGTATGTGTAGGTGGATAAATTATAAATGAAAGGAGGTAGTGTTTTTTTATACACAAAGCGAGACTTGTGGAAGAGCTAGTAAGAGTACACTGAACAGATCAGGATGCAACATGACAAAAGGAACAGGAGAGAGAGCGAGAGCGAGAGACAGAGACAG
>NW_028224124.1:0-2000 GCF_056783735.1 Eptatretus burgeri
GTGGTAACAATGGCGGTTGGTCCAAAATAAAGATAGTAAAAGAAAAACGGCTATCCTGAAGAGTCGCAGCACGCATGAATGACATGTATTCCCACTAGACAACGGGTTTGGGCCTAACTACACATATACTTACCGAGATATCTCACCGAAGGGACCTGAATGGTGGTTTGCGAATTTGGTAACCACAACAATATATATATATATATATATATATATATATATATATATATATATATATATATATACAGTGTATATATAAATATATATATATATATATATATATACAGTGTATATATAAATATATATATATATACAGTGTATATATAAATATATATATATATATATAAATATATAATAAATATATATATATATATATATATATATATATATATACCGGGCGTAGTGGCGTGCGCCTGTAATCCGGCTACTCGGAGGCTTGGGTTGGAGGATCGCTTGAGGACGGGTGCTCTGTGCTGGGCCACTCTATGAGAGGGCATAGGGCAGCCCGGAATCTTGGCGAAACCCAATCCTTATCCCTGTGTCGTCAGAGGTGACCAGGGTTGCGTCAGGAAGGGCATCCGGCGTAAAACCTATGCCAAAATCAGTATGCGGATCATAACGGATGATCCGCTGTGGCGACCCCGAACGGGAGCAGCCGAAAGACGAACAACAACAACAACATATATATATATATATATATATATATATATATATATATATATATATATATATATATATATATATATATATATATATATATATATATACACTGCATATACATATCTATACACTTGAGGACTCCTTGAGGAATATCTGCCTACGAGAGATTCCGATGAGAATCGTTCTACAGAGTAACCATGAAAAATATGCTTTTGCCTCATAACGTCACCAAATGATGTCATAATGTCTCAAGCTTGACATATCAAGAAAGCACTCATCGAGCTGTTCAATTTGAGGTACTACACGATATGGTTCCTAAAACTTGAAAATTTGACCTTGGGGTCAAATATGTTTGACCTGAGGCGCTAACCATGAAGGTCAAGGCCAATCGCCACCAAAAATTAATCAGCTGAGCGCCAGACCATGAACTATATTCCCATGAAGTTTGAAGACGATCCGATTAAAATTACTCAAAAAATAAGGGTTTCGTCGACTCCCCTGATTTGCGACAAAGTGACCTTGACCTTCGACCTTCAAAATTTTATGCGCAGAAAGGGACCTCTATAGGCCTCTGATATGCGAAGTTACAATAATTTCCAATGACAACTGTGCTCTGCAGAGGGATTTATATGTGATTACAGACCAAAAAAAAAAAAAAAACAACAAAAAAAACATATGAAGGTCAAGGCCAATCGCCACCAAAAATTAATCAGCTGAGCGCCAGACCATGAGCTATATTCCCATGAAGTTTGAAGACGATCCGATCAAAATTACTCAAAAAATAAGGGTTTCGTCGACTCCCCTGATTTGCGCCAAAGTGACCTTGACCTTTGACCTTGAACTTCAAAATTTTGTGCACTGAAAGGGACCTATATAGGCCTCTGATATGCGAAGTTACAAAAAATTTCCGACGATAACTGTGCTCTGCAGAATTTTTTATACGTGATTACAGACAAAAAAAAATACAAGCTGACTAACATATCTTGCAAAACTTTGTTTTGGCAAGATAATGAAAAAAATGCAGGTGAGTGACCCAAGACAATGGGGAAGCATGGTAATTTTGTATGCCGACAGACATCGAAGTCGATACACCAGAAATAAAAAGAAATCACAATCGTCGGAAAGCATCCGTAAATGAAAATATAAATAAATGAAAATATATAAATGAAAAATCAAATGCAGGTGAACAACCAGAGACAATGGGGAAGCACGGTTCATATGCTTGCTCAATGTGTAAGCACATCCCACGAGTATATCCTGTGTGTATATATCAAAAACAAAGCATTGTGAACAGATATCATACTTAGGTACAAAAAAAGAGAAGAAGGCATTGGTAATTG
>NW_028224126.1:0-2000 GCF_056783735.1 Eptatretus burgeri
ACCCTGATCTCCGCCCTGGGACTCCGACTGCCCCGCTCGGTTTCCTCCACGGGCGCGAGCCCCACACGTGTGACTCTGGGCCGAGCCGCACGACCAATAGCAGGTGCTGCACTGTGGAGCACTCCCTCCCTTCAACGTGCAGGTACCCACATGAACTGTGACCTCCAGCTCGTCTCTCCCTCTCTGGCTGTGGGGATCTTTAAATAAATAGTCTGAATGTGTGGGCCCGTCTTATAAGTAGAACTGTTACATGTTTTCCATCATTGTAAATTCTTGCTTGCATATCCGCGATAAGTCTTGCCCTGTGTCTTTTTTTATTTGTGAATAAAACAATTGTAGAAATGTTCCCAGTTCGTTTCCGTCCTTTCTTGCATTGGTGCAGCATGGTTCGGATCTGAGTCTCGGCGGGTTTTTATCCCTGGTAATCGGTTCATCCTAGCTGGCACGGCTTTGGCAGTTCCGCTCGACTGCACCCGAACCGGAGTTGGTAGTCGGTAGTTGTAACTCTACTGCAGTTGGTAGAGTGACCCGGTTCGGGCAAGACGTGCCGAGGGCATGGTTCCCTGGTAGTCGAAATCGCGTACTTAATTAGGTAAATTGGTTCCAGACAAAAAGACCCCATGCTACGCGGTTGAGATATTGGCGTCCACGGTCGGTTCAGCGATCCGCTGGCTCACGGAGTTATCCGAGAGCGATGGCCGACAATTCCGGGGAGTCTGGTGGGAGACGACGTAACCTCCCCCACCTAGTGATCGTTCTCACCACCGACCCCCGGCCCACAACAGTTTGGTGTCAGGAGTTGACGGACCTATAAAAAAATAAAATAATTTATGGGACTCGGACCAGGGGTGTGCTTGGCAACCCCCCCCCCCTTTCCCTCCGAAATTAAGAGCAGCAGTAAAATTTTATTCAATTCTCGGTACGAACCATGGCGGACCAAGACGAGCTGGTACAGGTGGGTTCTGAAAACATTAAAATAATCTGTGGCTCAGGACAACACCGGGCAGGAAGACCTTTCCCTGCAATCATACCCAGAGGTAGCATTGGGGGCAGCAGCAGCGGTGCATGAGCACCCCCTACGGCCTACATCAAATTTCCCCCACGGAGGACCGAGCGATCCCTGTTGGGATGATTTTTTTTTCTTCTGGATGAGGGCCATTGTATTGGTAATCAATTTGGCTCCACGTTGGGCGTCTGATCATGCACAAAGCCACCTGAGCACGAGAACAGAAAAGAATGCCCATTTCAGAAAAAAGAAAACCGAGCATGGTGTGTTTGCAGCGTCGAATGGTCGATGAAAAATGGAAAAGGGTCTATAACCTTGAAAGTCCGGCAGGAGGGAGCTTGACCCAAAATTCCCGGATATAGTTTTTTCTTTGTTGATTATCATAGTATAGGACCTATGTAATGATATCTCGGTGGGTGTGAAGTTCTCACCCTTGGACAATTTTATATATTCAACATTTTCAAAATGGCCATCATTCGGATAATTGTCCGCCATTCGTTTTACAAGCATATTGACTATTAAGACGTACAAGGCCTACATTTTGTTATATAAACCCATATTTTATAACTTAAATTATCAAATAAAAGTTATGTATATACAGTAGACTAGGCGTAAGTCATCACCATCGGGACCGAGAAAAAAGTGACGACTTAGACATGTGACGACTTACGCGTATGCGAACATTAATGATGACTGTTGGGTGAAGGATGAAGTCGCGCATGGCCTGGACACGTACGTGTGAGAGGGCGCAACAATCTCTAAGCCGGCTATTGTACCAAAAGGGAAACACAATCCTCGGGGCATAGGTGGGGGTTCATTGGTTAAGGCACTGTCACACCTTGACGTTTTAGCCAGCAATGGCAACGTCTAAAAATGTATGTAAAACGTTGGTGTACGCTGAAGTTTTGAGGTTTTTTTTAAGTTTTGGTCGTATTCATAACGTGTTGGTCGTATGCATAACATATTAGTAACGGGCACAGAACGTTTCGTTGTG
>NW_028224127.1:0-2000 GCF_056783735.1 Eptatretus burgeri
GAAACAGTTCAACACAAAAGCACATTTATTCGCGGCACACGGGAAGCACACATATACAATTCCATCAAATGCACACAGAAAAGACACAATGCAATTTACACAAAAAGCAAATGTAAAAGCGAAAACACAATGCAGAGCTAATACCGACTACCGAGCACACGGCAACACTTATACAATTCTACTTCACAGACAGCGCCGACAACACATACCCAAAACCAAGGAAAAGAAATACCCTCAAGGATGAGGCGGGCCTGAGGCCGAGACCGGGTCGCGCCTACCCGTCTGGTGATGAGACGCGGAGCGGCGATGGCGCCTCAACTCCGCGGGCCTCGCGGACAGTGTCTGGCAAGGGGTGGGAAAGGGGCCCCCTTGGTCGCACTATCTCAGCGCGGGGGGAAACAGGAGGGGGTTGCTGATGCTCGGGGTATAGAGGATCTTTATTATCCCTGGTGTGCGTCTCCACCTCGGCCAGGTCGCGCTGTCGGCCTCCCTCGGGTGCAGCTCCCTGCACGACGCGAGCACCCCCTCGTCTGGTGTCGCCGCCTTTCCACAGCTCGTCCCCTCCGTTCCGACTCCAACGCACACGACGAGCAGCTCCACCGCCCGCGAAGTCTTGACCCTCTGCTTCCGACTCTCCTACTCTCCGCCTCTGGACTCTCCTGACTCTCGACTCTTCTGACTGACGAACACGGTCCTTTTATCCCCCCGTAGCTTCGCCTTTGACCCCCTCCCTTTGAACTTTCACCTCGCTCCCCATTGGCCCGAGAAAAAGTGGGCGTGAAGGCTTTTTGATCCACAAATTTGCATATATCGATCGTCCTGGAGGCGGGGCCAAATCGCCCCTCGCTCACCGATTGGACGGCAAAAAGTGGGCGTGTGTCGTTTTTGATCCGTTTTTGAAGCACAAAATCCGTGATTTTGTACACGCTGTTCGACGCGCGCCCTGCACGAGTCCAACACCGGTACCCACAGCGGGGCAAGAACGGTGGCGATGCTACGGTTGCGAGGTGTGACGTGAAGGTCGTGGCGGTTGTGGTGAAGCGGTGGTTGTGGTTGTAATCATGGCGGTTGGTCCAAAATAAAGATAGTAAAAGAAAAACGGCTATCCTGAAGAGTCGCAGCACGCATAAATGACATGTATTCCCACTAGACAACGGGTTCGGGCCTAACTACACATGTACTTACCGAGATACCTCACCTAAGGGACCTGAATGGTGGTTTGCGAATTTGGTAACCACAACACTACCCCCTCCCCTTTTTACAGACTCGTCCCGAGTCGTCAAATTTTCGTGTGCCATCATGTGTAGTTTTCCCCTAGTACATTTTACCTACGGATCCCTGAGTGCGACATTCATGGTATTCGTGTCCCCAAAATAAATAACCTGAGGGCTGCGTAACTATCTAAACAAACTCACTCACACGGACGACTTAAATAAAATTGCCGGCGCTAGACAGACATGCCGGGGGCGCACTCATATTTACAGTACATCTTAACCTTAACTTACAAATTTTACACTAAACCATGGCCCAGGATCACTGAACTCTGCAAAGAAAAGCAGTTAGCAGGGAGCCAGGCTGCCCGCATGCAGTCTCTGGCTCAAACAATGCAGGTGACAGGGAACGTGGCTGGCTGCTCACACGCAGTCCAAGGCCTTCCCTTTTGAACTGAACGCAGTGAACCACAACGGTGCATGGGCTGCACAAACGCAGTCTCCGTGCCAGCTCAAGTGGCACACGCAATGAGCACAACGAATGGATGCATGAACGGTTTGAACTGAATGCAGTGAACCACAACGGTGCATGGGCTGCACAAACGCAGTCTCCGTGCCAGCTCAAGTGGCACACGCAATGAGCGCAACGAATGGATGCATGGACACAAACACGGTGCACGGGCCGCCACTGCAGGCCCGTGTTGTAGCTGCCAACAGGGCAGTTCTCGCAGCTTGCAAACTGTTGCCTTGCGGATCCTGGCGCACATGGAAATGAACAGGGGGGGGGGG
>NW_028224128.1:0-2000 GCF_056783735.1 Eptatretus burgeri
ATTTAATAATACTTATTGATGTATAAAATAAAATATATAACTGCAGACAATTGAAAATTATCATTCAGTTGAAAATGCTGTCTGATCAGTTTTTGTAAATTATTTGTAAAGGTGGTTGGGGTGAAATTGAATCGAGTCATCTCATCAGAATTTATATTTTTCATTTTCATGAAAGATGCTTCACGGTTCTGGTATGACAAAAAGTAGAACAATGTTGGTGAATGTCCGTCTGAGAAACGGTTGAGGACGTGTTCAACATTGGGGGTTTTCCAACTAAAATGGCCACGAGTTTACTGATCGGCCATCTTTCATGAGACCACAACATAAAGTGAGGAGCACGTGAAAACCATCCTGTACAGACTGTGTTTGTGCCATGTTTGAACAAAATCAGGCCAAACATGTCTGAGATATGGTGGCGGATGGAAAGACGGACGCACGCAAAGATGAGACCCAACCCGTAAGCCCCCCGTTTTGGACCAAGTCCAACGGGGGTCGAAAAAAACAGCAAGAGAACATGATGGTAAAATGTTTGTTGCTGTTTCTGGAATGAAACATGTCATTATACCTTCAGGAAAGATGTGGGAAGCATGTTGGCAATCCTTTCCCAGAAATAGCATGAAAATCCTTGTTGTTTCTCAAGGATGGGACTCTGTGTGAGAGACACCACAACAACAACAACAATCAAAAATTACTAATTTCACTGAAATGATTAAGATTACAGAGATCAGAGGGGGAAGTGAGGGGACTAGTGCAAATCTGCAATGATTTCTCCTGGATCACCGATCCATTCAAAGTCCGAGTAAATCACAATGATTTCTCACGTACACTCGTCTTCCCGTGTTGAAAAACGTAAATACGAATGGAAAGTACAAGTTGATTAAGTGAGAGAATGTGCAGCCTTGGTGAACACATGGTTTTCCTATTTTCTTACCAGAGGAACACGAACACACTTTCATTTCCCTGGAAACATGGGTTCTAATAGGGGGAGACATCTTGTTTGGAAAGTGGGGTCACATGGAGCGATGGAACACACACGTACGCACGCACGCACGCACGCACGCACGCACGCACGCACACACACACACACACACACGCACACACACCTTCTTCAAGACCTGAGAGGGCTCCGTTCCCCCTTCTGAAACCCGTATTTGACTTAATAAGCAACAACACACCAAATACTCCTGGAGCATTATACTTGATCGTCCATCTTACCTGAAAGGGAAGAACATTCCTGAGTTTGTCCCACACAGAGATGTCCTCGGGATATTCCTGCAACTTCTGTTTGAGAGACACGGACACGGACAAATCGGAGTCGTTTACACTGAATAATTAATTTAATTTACTTGTTCACTCTGGACAGAATCGAACCCTCACAGAGCATCAAACATCCGTGGACAAACTACATTTAAATACTTTAAAACGTCCACGTAAATGTTCCCACCCGATTCACTCACCTGTTGAAGTTCCGGCAGGTAAAGGACACAGCACAGGAAAAAGCACGACAACACCAAGAGAAGAAAGAGCCGCGTTCTCTGCATCTTGTAAAAATACTTCAAGTGCGAGAAACAACGTGTGGGTAACACGATCATGAAGTTCCAACCACTCTGTGACGTCACGCCTATTGTGACGTCATGGTCAAGGGAGCCGTTCATTTTCAGTTCAATTTAAATCCCAAAATGATGTTTAATTTCAAGTTCGTTCATTAACTAATCGATAATGAGGAACACTCGACCCGTACACACTCTTTTTGGTTTGTATTTCATTATCTCTCCGTTTCCATGATCACATTTCCCATTTAATAATCCTGTTTTATATGATAATATATTCCGATGACGTTTCGTCCTCTTTTTTTTACTCTGATGACGAAGAAATCTCGTAATTTCGAGGTGAAAACAGATCGTGTGTGGAAAAGGGAGAAATGTTTCTTCAGGGAAAACGTTTCCGGTTTGATTCGATGGTTTTCAAATCACGTTACCATGGTTACCCGACATTGGAGA
>NW_028224129.1:0-2000 GCF_056783735.1 Eptatretus burgeri
CTCCTTTCCGATTCACTCACTCCTTTTTATGCGCTCCGACGCGCTCCCCTTCCCCCTTCCCGGCACGCGGGGAAAATCCCAGGGCGGGAGTTGATCAACCGTCATCCTTGTTTACGTCTCAGAATCTAGGGGCGGGAGGGTCGTTCTTCTTCTTTGCAGAGGAGGGTGGTTCTTCTTCTTCTTCGCAGAATCTCGATAAAACTCCAAACTATTAAAATAAATCAGCGCATTTACATTGATTTACCCATTATACAAGGGAAGGGAGCTATCTATAAAACACATACTTACCGAGATAACTGAGCTAAAGGACCTGAATGTTGAGTGTGATCATAGCTTCCAGATTCGCAACAATATATGCTCACACTTTAGGAACACTGTGGTCTCTCCAGATTTCTCTCCATCTATATTCTCATATCATCACTTAGTAACCGTGGGGCTTTTTCTCCCTCAATCAATACATAGAAGTGCATTTTGGAAATTTAATACCAATCTTTCAGAAGATGATCTATTTAAAGAAGCTTTCCAAGTCTTCTGGGCTAACCAAATCCTAAGAAAATCCTCTTTTTCTTCATTGAATTTATGGTGAGACAATACAAAAACCCAGATTAGGGTGTTTTGTCAGCAGTTCAGGGCAAACACTACAAATGTTAAGAATATAACAATGGCTTGTTTAGAAGCTGACATTGTACACCGAGAAAGTAAACTGGCAAACAGCAATGATACAGGAAGTTATCAATTATTACTTGAAAAGAAGACTCAGTTAAGAGAGTTAATCCAAAAGAAAGCAGCTGGGTTGTTACTCAGACTAAGTGTTAAAAACTTAAAGGTATTAGATACCCCTAGTAAATCTTTTTTTTAAAGTTTAGATTCCTCTAGTAAGTCACCCAATACTATCTTTTCTGTCTTTGACCCCAACGGAGTTGTTGTCATTAATCCCAGTGCCATGAGGTTGTGTGTTAAGGATTTCTTCTCCAATCTCTTTACAAAACAAACTGTTTGTGATTAAATTATGAACCAATTTTCCTCTCTCACTGAGCCCCAGTGTCGAGAATTGGACTCGCCAATTACGCAGGAGGAGTTAACCCAAGCCTTAACTGAAATGGACTCGGGAAGTGCTCCCGGAATTTATGGCCTGCCGGCTGAATTTTATGTGGAATTTTGAGGCCTGTTGGTCCCAAAATGTTAGGAACTAATGCACTTCTTGGAATCGTCTTTGTTGCATGGAGAACTGCCTCTACGCCTGAGAAGAGCGGTGATGTCCCTCCTTCCAAAGGCTTGTGACTTGCGACGCATGAAGAATTGGAGACCTGTTTCTTTGCTTTACACTGATTATAAAATCCTTTCCAAAGCCTTGGCTAATCGACTCGAAAAAGTAATTGGTGATCTGGTCCATCCTGATCAGAGTTATTGTATACCGGGCAGATCTATATATATGATAACATTTTTTTGCACAAGAGACTTGGTGGAGGGTAATTGTGCACAGAATGACTTTGGTTTAATTTTTCTTGATTTAGAAAAGGCTTTTGATAGTACAGACCATGGCTTTCTGTATCATGTGTTGGAAGTTTATGGATTTGTGGCTAATTTCAGGACTTACAATTGCCTTATTATATAATAATATATTCAGTATAATTAAGGTAAACAATGAGCTTGTTTCCCCCATACAGGTACAGAGGGTAAGGCAAGGCTGCCCAGTCTCTGGCTTATTATTCACCCTTGTGTTAGAGCCACTTCTAGTGTTGTTGAGGAGAAACGTCTCTGAAGTAGTTATATCTCCTGAGTACCCTTCAGTTATTTTATCAGCATATGCGGATGATGTCTCGGTGGTTGTTCAGGATGACAATGACATTGCCGCTCTTGTCAAGTGTTTAGACTTGTTTTGTTCTGCTTCGTCTTTAAAGTTTAGCTCGGAAAAAAGCAAAGCTCTGTGGGTTCCCTGTGTGAAAAGCAATTCATCTGAAATGACACGAATCCCGCTAGTACATCTTCCTCCAAAGCTA